>NW_023996620.1:0-37414 GCF_015586225.1 Lucilia sericata | reverse complement strand
CCACAATTAAGCTCTATGTCAATCAAATATTTCTAGGTCAACCAAAACCGTTAACGCTGCAGTTGCGTGTACGCAAATGACTTAATTTGTATATAGTGGGTTGTCATCATTATTATATTTTTTGTACACTAAAATCCCCAATAATTATAGAAATTAACGTAAAATGTTGAATGAAAATTAACGTGGGAAATAGTAATATTTTTAATAAATTTTTTAAAACATACAAACATTTATCTCTAGTCTGTTTTTTATTCTGTTCACTGCACTTTTAATTTAAAATATTTTATATTTACAACAAAGTGGTGGCCGTAGGTAAATAACTACAATATGAATTGAAAATTTTTTTCTCAAACCAAAACAACTGACCAACTAAAAATTACAGCAACTACTAAAATATAAAACGAAATTTTTCAAAAAAAAAAAAAATTATGTTGCTACAACTAAATAGATTTTTTTGTTTTCTTTATTTGTTTGTTAAAAAATATGTTTTCGTTTTGTTTTTATTTAATTTAGCGTTACTAAAATGTTTTTTTTTCGCTTGTTGCCCGCGTGTACTTTTGCGGTTTCGTACAAAACTTAGAGTAGGAATTTTTTTCTTTTATAATATTTTTTATTTTTTTTTATTTTTCAGTTGTTTTTTAGGTCAAGCTGTGGGAACTTTATTTCACTACACAATTTACACAAAATATTATAAAAAAAAAACAACAACAAGAAAACATTTTTGAAATTAACAAACAAACTACCGCACTACTACAGAAACATAATACATAATAATAATAACTATAGAATGCAAGTAAGAAGTGCGGGGGTAATAAAAGACAAGGTTTCCCTTTCAGTTGTGGATATAGAAACATTTACTATTATTAGTCTGTTTTTGATGATTGTACAAATATTACAAGAAAATTAAAAAAAAGTTTTACAAAAGTATAATTTGTAAAAGCTTCTTTAAGCCTTTTTTAAAAATAACTAAATTTAAGCTTTACCGCTACATAATTAGGGGATTTTGGGAATTTTTAGTTATTTTTTTGGGAAAAGAAAAAAAGGATTTTTGTTTTAATATTAGTAGAATTAAGTCAAAGGTTTAATAACCTTTATCTTATTCTAGTTTAAAAAGTTATTGTGGGCATTTTGGAAATTTTGAAAAAAAATTTGGGAATTCTTAAAAAAGCAGTAAACCATATTTTTATTAATATATATATTAATAAAAAAATTAATAATTATTAAATATTAGAATTTTTAAACCTTGTTCTAAGAAAGAAATCAAATTTTGGTATTTTGGAAATTTTGAAAAAATGTTTGGGAATTCGTAAGAAAAGCAGTTAATAACATTTCCAATAATAAAACCAAATTATTAGCATTTTAAATCTAATTTTAAGAAAGAAATCAGAATTGGGTATTTTGGAAATTTTAGAAATTTTTTTAGGAATTTATATTTTTTCACTCAATAATGCAAATAAAAATGTTTATATTACCAATTTCAAATAGTTTTGAAAAAAATCTTATAATTTCCCCACATTTTGGATAAACCAGGACCCACAACTTTGATTGTTGTACTGTTAAGCAATTTTTGCTTTAATTTCATTCTTGGTAGAAATTCCCTTTTAAATAAATCTCCTTATTTTGAAAATTAATACATTTATACTAATTTAAATTCCGTTTTTTATTTTAAATTCATTTGGGGTTCCTTTGTCTATAAATACAACAACTTTTTTTGGTAACGTTTCCCTCTGCTCATGTTGATTTTGGCAACTCATTGTAATGCAGGTAATGTTGCTACTTAAGCCAATATCTTATACAAGAAACAAAAAAACTAAAATGTTTTTATCATTTTGGGGCAACGAAGCAACTCATCGAACAGAAAAAAGCAACAACAACAATAACAAACTTTAAAAACCCCATGACAACAAGGAAACAAAGACATTTTCTTTAGATTTTTAAAAATAGCAAAAACTTTAATACTTAACTAAATTGTGGCCAGCATAAATAAAATAAGATGAAGGGAATACAAAAACAAAAAAAAAAAAACTTGCAAAAAGTTTGTTTTTGTAAATAAAACAAAACAACAATAATAAAAACGTAAATAGAGTTAGGAAAAAAAACAACGTATAGGAAAGCAACATAAAAGTAAAGAAAAGTAAACTATAAAATGCACGTGATGACCTAAACAAACTTGTCGATGACAGTGCTTAACAAAAAAGGTCAAACAATTTGAAAATTTATATAAATATTTGATTTATTTAAAAAGAGAATTAAGCTTCAACGGTACCTTGACAATTAAACTGATTATGGGAAATAATTAAAATGGTTTCTTTTTGAGTTTCACTGTTTTGTTTTCAAGAAAAAATACTATTAACACATGTATACAATGACAATATTTTTCTAAGTTAAATTGTCTCTTATACATACTAATACAAAAGAAATTTTCTACATACCTGGCAGTTATTGTGGTGTTAAATTACTCCTTTTTGATAGTGTAAACATAAAGCAAAGCATACCTTTAGGAGTTAATGAAAGCAGTTGAATTTTAAAGTAACTAGTTACCTCACTTATAGAGTAATCGCTGTGAAAACAAGCCCCATGAACTGCAGGTTGAAAAAAGCAAGTAAACTATTGCTTAAGTTGCTTTGTAATAGTAAGGGAAGTTGAATTTTAAAGGCTGCAACATTTTCTTTTAAGCAAAGCATACCTTTAGGAGTTAATGAGAACATTTGAACTTTAAAGTAACTAGTTACCTCACTAATGTAGTAATCTCTGTGACAAGCTCTATGAACTGCAGGGTTTAAAAAGCAAATAAACTATTGCTTTAGTTGCTCTGTAATAGAAAGGGTAGTTGAATGTTAAAGGCTGCAACATTTTCTTTGCAACACATTGTGTCTAAAGGTTTTTCTTCTTTTTCTATATTGAAAGGACAACACTTGGTGTCTGTCCTGCAGCTTCTTAGTCAAGGAGAGATTGTGTTGAAGGAATGGAAAAAATTCAAATTTTAAAATAGTAGTAACTTTCATCAAGAAAAGTACTTTTTGCAGGATTAAAAGTACTAAAGTTCTAGACTATGGACTATTCCATTGATTGGTTAATGGGACTGTTTATTGGCTAGATTATGGACTGATGTAATGACTAGACTATGAAATGGTCTAATGACTAGTATTGAATACTCTACGGACTAGTCTATTGACTACTCTATAGACTAGTCTATTGACTACTCTATAGACTAGTCTATTGACTACTCTATAGACTAGTCTATTGACTACTCTATAGACTAGTCTATTGACTACTCTATAGACTAGTCTATTGACTACTCTATAGACTAGTCTATTGACTACTCTATAGACTAGTCTATTAACTACTCTATAGACTAGTCTATTGACTACTCCATAGACTACTCTATAGACTAGTCTATTGACTACTCTATAGACTACTCTATAGACTAGTCTATTGACTACTCTATAGACTACTCTATAGACTAGTCTAGTGACTACTCTATAGACTAGTCTAGTGACTACTCTATGGACTAGTCTATTGACTACTCTATAGACAAGTCTATTGACTACTCTATAGACTAGTCTATTGACTACTCTATAGACTAGTCTATTGACTACTCTATAGACTAGTCTATTGACTACTCAATAGACTACTGATCCAGGACGTTAAGTAGTCTATTATCTAGTCTATTGACTGGAATTTTTACTATTCTATAGACTTGTCTAAGGATAGCTTAGAGACTAGCCTATTGTCTAGAATATAGACAACTTCCTTGGATAGTTAATACACTAAGTTATCAATACTACAAAAGTACTAAATTTTCATCCCTGATGTGTTGTAACTGAAGTTTGTGTGTTTTATGAAGAATAACTGTAAACAAGTGAAAATATTAGAAATTGTTTAAACAAAACTTATATATTTATAAACAAAGGAAATTTTTTCCTTTTTTTTAGTTTAATAAGGTTTCTTACAATGTTAACAAAGCCATTGATGAACAATAATTTCTGCAAAAATAATAAAAAAAGTTTGTGTTCTTTACAATAAATATTTTTGCTGTTTTCAATAACGCTCAATTTAACAAGTTTTAGCACTTTAAGTAGAGCAATATTTGTTGTTTTATAATTTGGGAGAAAAAAATGATAAAAAATTAAAAAGAAATCCCTTAAAACATTTTTGTAGTCCTGCTTAAGGGCTTCAAATTTTATTTTATTAAAATAATATTGATTTAATAAGCAGCACAAAAAAATAAAACAAATTTAGAATAATATTTAGCCTAACTACTTTTTAACATTCAAAAGCATAATCTAGCCTTAAAGCAATTTTGTCAAAGTTTTCTTTTTTTTTCTCAGCCTTAAATGCCTATCTATATCCTGTCTTAATGCTTAAATAAAACTCGTCAAAGTTTTAGGCAAAAAAAAAAAAAAAAACTTTTGCAAAAAAAAAAAGTAGAATTCTTTTGGCAGGGGTGATGATAAAAACTATTGGCTAAAAAAAAAACCAAGCACAAAACTTTGTTAATACTCTAGATAATGTGGTAGGTTTTGGTGTTTCGAGCTCGTGTTGCTTGTCAGGATAAGAAAAATTCATCATTAAAAAGCACTTCAACCGGATGTTCTGGCACAAGTATCAGGCTTGAGTTAATAAATGATAAAGTATATACGCAAAAAATAATATATAACAGCCGGAAAAGTGCTAAAAATAGAGAAAAAAACCATAATACGACTAAATAATACAATGAAAATAGAAGGAAAAAAGTGGGGTGGCCGCTGTGTTAGCAAAGGAGAGGAGTTGAGCTGAATGTCAGCAACTAATATCTAAAAGACAAGATAATAAATAAAATTCTACTTAATAGTCTTGGCTGTACAGTGAAAGTCAAAATGGCGCAGAAGTTAAATGAAAAACTAATTTAACAGTGATAAATGCAAATAAGAAAAAATATTACATAACCTTAAAGTATGCTACATTTTGTAAAAAAAAAATCAAATAAGAGAGAAATTGATAGGAAAGATACTTAAGTTTATATATTTCTATTATTACATATATTTTATAATAGCCTCAAAGTATGCTAAACTTTAGCAAGAAACTTTTCAATAAATTTGAAATAAGATAGAAAGAGAAGTTCTTGAATTAATTCTTCTTAAATGAAGAACTAATTCAGCAGCGATAAATGCAAATAAGAAGAAATATTACACTTTTACATAAGCTTAAAGTATGCTACAGTTTTGTAACTATTTTATCAAATAAGAGAGAATTGAGAGAAATGACACTTAAGCTTATATTTTTCCATTATTTTCATATGTTTTAGTACAAGCCTCAAAGTATGCTAAACTTTGCAAGTAAAATTTCAATAACTTTTAAATAGGAGAGAAAGAGTGATTAAGCAAATATGTAGTTTGTTAACAGTAACAATAGTTATTAAGATTTTTTTTAGATTAATATAAGAAAATTGCCGAAATCATTTATGTAGTTCTTCAGTGAACTATGAATAAACTAATTCACAGCGATAAATGCTAATATGAAGAAATATTACACTTTTACATAACCTTAAAGTATGCTAACAGTTTGTAACTATTTTTATCACATAAGAGACAAATTGAGAGAAAGACACTTAAGCTTTCTGTTATTTACATATACATATTTTAATAACAGCCTCTAAGTATGCTAAAGTACTTGAGTCCATATTTTAATCTAACTACAGTTTATTTATAAAATTTCCTTTGACATTGTATTCTTCAAGCAATTTCTAACAATTGTGAATCCCTGCCTGCAAACCCTCACACTGTTTTTGTTTGTTCTCTTTTGCAAATGGCATTTATTGATAATGAAATGAATTTGTGCAGCTACTGATAAAGTATTCAACTCACAAATAATCCAATTCATCTACGAATTTTTTTGTTGGCTTTCATTCTTAGGCATAAGTTTGCATGTTTGCATTTTATATCCAACATCTGCTGCAATTCCTTATGCCGCAGCTCATGCTTTTTTTAAGTGTAAATTTGGCGTAAATTTAATTCCAGTCGTTTTTCTTGTTTTTTGGTTCATAGCATCAATACTTCCTTTTCTTTTTCATAGTTTGCTTTTGGAGTTTATTCCTCTTGCAGACGTTTACAGAACTTATGTTTAAACAAATCTTTGCAAAGTAATTTTTTTATTTCGAGAATTTGATAAAATGCAAGAAGAAAATTTGGTGTTGCTTTTGTTCAGTTTACAGCTGATTGTTGGGGTATTGTTTGCGGATTGTCGATAATGGAAATTTCTTTCAAAACAACTATATTCAATGAATTTCATTTACATCTTGTTATCGCCTGATTATTATAATTTAATTTTTATTTTTTTTTCGCTTGTAAGGCATTGGCTTTTAGATTTAGCATAGTTGTAAAGTGGCTAAAGGAAAAAGGAGAAAAAAGAAATAAATAATAACTATAAATTTCTTAGCTTTTTTTGCTAATTTACATAAATAAAATAATTAGCAGGGATTTAGGGATAATTTTTCTTATATAAAATAAAGCTTTATTCATGCTCCCCTTAAGTATGCTATGTTTCTTTGAGTGTTAAAAAAATGCTTGCATTAGCTAAAAAAGCTATTTTTTAATTAAGTTTATTAGTTCAGAAAATAAAGAACAAAGAATATGTTACTTAAATTTTTCAGCTAAAATGTTATTAAATTTTTTGTTTTCTACAGCATACCTTTAGGCTTAGAAGTAGCTTCAAACAAAAAGTAGTTTTTAGTACTTTGCTTTAGGAATACAAAAGAACTATTAAATTTGTTTAAACATAAATATAACATTAACATTTAAAGGATTGCTTAACGTCAATACTCCAAAATATAGCATACTTAAAGACTTTTCACTTAAAAAACTAATACTTAAACAAAACACTTTAATTATACATAAATCTAACATAAAAATTATAAACAAATATTGGATACTATTTAATAACCCTCTCTAAAGTTCCCCCCTTTCTAGACTTTCTGCCATTACATCAATTTAAAAATACTAAAGCATACTTTACAGCTTACACTGACAATGTTATGACTATTAAAAATTAAATAAATTTCAAATTAAATTTAATTTGCATAGCCTTAAAAACACACAGTCTCTTATTATAACTGTAGTAAATAATAAGCATCTTGTTATCATTGTTTGGTTAAGTAACACACACACAAAAAAAAGAAAGCATAAAAACTTCATATAGCGCCTAAAAATATATAACGGTGGTAGTGGGTGTGTTAGAAGAGGCATACATAAAAGTCCTTAACATCCTTTTGTAATAAAAAGCAAATTTGTAACACATTTTCAGCAGTTAAACGTGCCAAAATATTTTCTGGGAAATTAGTTGTTGCTGTTGCTTCTGTTATTGTTATTATATTTGTTTGTAATAATGATGCTGCTGATGGCCGATGCTACTGCTGGCATTTCCTTTGTTCCTTGTTGTTTAGGAAAATTTCGTTAAACTACAAGTCAAGGAGGGTGTATGTGTGTTCTACTTCTAAAAAGCTGACCTGTTTAGAAGAACAATAGAACGATGGCATTGTTACTAACTGTTGTTGTTGTAATATGAAAACAAGTGAAGACCAAGAAGTTAAAGAAAAATAAAAGTGATAAAATTGTTATTTATAAAATTTTTCTTTAAGGTATATATTTCTAAAGAGTGTGGTGTGTATGTGTGTATAAGTCTTAGTTTATATTTATAATGTTTTCGCAAAATAAGAACATTAAAAACATACATAAAATCCTTAATTTACCACGAACAATAGCCAAGTACTCCATCGCCTTTTTCAGACCCTTTTAAAAACATGTTGCTTTTCTGTCTCCCTTTCTAAGTTACTTACGATTTAGCAAATTAGCCTTACAAACAAAAACCAGAAATTGTATGAAAAATTTATGTTAAAAACAATAACAGGGTGAAAGGTAAAGTTCTGGAAAACAACAACATTTAAAAGAAGGGTTAAATTATAAAATCATTAAGCTTATGACTAACATTATATGGATGAACAAAAACAAAAAAATGCAAATTAAATGTTTTGTTTAAAAATTTGGTATAAAGAAGAAAATAGTATACAGATTAGACTATTGCTTATTTTTAATTAAAGAATTGTATAAAAAATAACACTTAAGCTAATTATCTAGTGTTTATACGTCTTTGCTAAGCATTTACTATTGCCTAACCATTAGGCTTGTTTGTATTTTTACTGTTTAGTATACTTCGGCATATCTTTTTTGGTTTATAAAAAGGCTATAGTCTGCTCTATAGTCCAGACTATAGTCTACTCTATAGTCCAGACAATAGTCTACTCTATAGTCCACACCATAGACTATAGTCTATTGTCTGGTCTATACTCGTGATGAAAGTGTTGTATTGTATAGTCTATTGTCCAGACTGTTATAGTCCAGGCTATAGTTACTTCTATAGTCTACACTATTGTCTAGTCTGTATTCAATAGTTCAGACTATAGTCTGAACAATTGAATACTATTGAATATAGACTATAGTCTATAGTTCAGACTATAGTCTAGTCTATAGTACAGACTATAGTATAGTCTCTAGTCAAGACTATAGTTTAGTCTATAATCTAAACTATTGTTTAGTTATTAGTCTATAGTCCTGCCTATATTGTAGTCTTTTGACTACTCTATAGTCCAGAGTATAAAGTAATATATAGTATGGACTATAGTGTAGTCTATAATCCAGTCTTTAGAGTAGACTGTAGTCCAGACTAAAGGGTAGTCTATAGTCCCGACTATAAAGTAGCCTATAGTTTAGACTATAGAGTAGTCTATAGTCCCGACTATAAAGTAGCCTACAGTCCAGACTATAGAGTAGTCTATAGTCCAGACTATAGAGTAGTCTATAGTCCCGACTATAAAATAGCCTACCGTCCAGACTATAGAGTAGTCTATAGTCCAGACTATAGAGTAGTCTATAGTCCAGACTATAGAGTAGTCTATAGTCCAGACTATAGAGTAGTCTAGTCCAGACTAGTAGTCTATAGTCCAGACTATAGAGTAGTCTATAGTCCAGACTATAGAGTAGTCTATAGTCCAGAGTATAGAGTAGTCTAGTCCAGAGTATAGAGTAGTCTATAGTCCAGAGTATAGAGTAGTCTATAGTCCAGACTATAGTTAAGTCGAAAGTCTGCACTATTGTTTAGTCTGTAGATAACAGTCTAGTCCATAGTCTAGTCCAGTCAATAGTATAGGTAGTCCAGATTCTTTTCTAGTTACTGTTAAGTAGTGAAAAATATTTATTTTTTATAATTAAGTGCAATATTTGAATTTTAAATTATCTTTAAAAATCTATACTCTTCTTCAAAACGCCCCATTTTGTTCCATCCAATGACATTTATCCAACAAAAAAAGCACCTTAAATTTTTCTTAACAAAAAACAAGCGCAAATTATTTTCCTTTCAGACAAACTTTTTTGACACTTCAAGGAATTTAGAGCAGCATCAGAGAAATATAAAACTTTAGTTTTCCTCTTAACTTAAATTTCCCGTCCACCAAAATAGAAACATTGGCACAAACGCTATGATGATGAGTAGTGGTTGTTAAAAGTAAATTTTAATTTCAGTTTACAAACATTCAATTTGATTTGTTGCAAGAGAAAAATACTCACTCTATAAACTAGAATACAAAAACAAATTTTGTATAAAGCATATTCTAAGGGGGCACATTTACGTGAGAAGAGAAATTCTTAGACAATAGATTTTTCCATTACAATGGTAGTTTAATTAAAATTCTCAACATCTTGGAAATTGAAAAAATTATTTAAGTGAAATTGAAATAGTTCAAGCGAATTATAATATAATGAAGAAAAAAAATATTGTTAAATAAAAAAGCAACAACACTGTCTTAGCCACAACAAAGCAAATTCAATAAAAATGTAAAGCATATTTTTTGGGGGAGCTAACAACAGAAAGGGTATAATGTTATGCTAGAAAGAGAAAGAGTATGTAAGTTAACTAACAGGTTGAGTAATTGTGTTAAAAATTAAAGTACATGCTAAACACAAGACCTTCAATTGGTTTTTTAGAGAAGTTTTCTAGGAAATTGTAAACACGCAGCTCTACTTGAAACAAAAGATCTTTAAGTACTTATATTAAAAAGAAAACTGTGTAGGCAAAGGAAATTAAAAATCTTGAACATTTTTAAAAGCAGACTAGCTTTAGGTTATTTATGTCTCTTAAACTTAAAATTAAAGCATACTTTTAGGTGTGTTTTAAATTTGTTTGTATTTATTTTTTTTATTATATTTATGTTTCTTTAACAATGTGCCATTGGCTTTAGTTGTTATTGTTGCATGAATTTTATTTTCTCGCTCTCTGTCTCTGTGTATCTATTTATCTCAAGTACTTGCTATATTATATTACAAGGCGTTATTGTATAACTATGGATGTATTTATGTGTGTGTGTGTTAGCAAGTGCATCATTGGCACTTAACTTCAAAACAGTATATACTACTAAACAGCTAAAGGTTTCCTCTTCATATCTATAACTTGTTCTTTATGTTGCATGTATTTTACCCCCTTAAACATGTACTAAACGTTGCAATAAGTACTAGGGTTGTTGTCACAAAATTTGCACAACACTTAAGCTTATCTACATCTTCATAACAGCAACAACAACAACAAAAGTAGCAGTTTTACAGATACACAGAGAAGTAAAGTGGAAAGCAAAAGAAACAAAAAAAGCTAAGCTATAGAGGGCAAAAAAAAAAGCAAGAAAACTTATAAATACTCCTACTAGACTGAAGAGGGCAAGAGAATGGTAAATGTTGAAAAAAAAAACCAACAAAACTACTGACACTTCTCCAGCTACTATCACTTTTAGCACAAAAAAAAAGTATAAAAAAACACAGCTATTAACAACAAAACGATCTTAACGCCATCTTAAGCAACACTTAACGTTGTTTTGGAGTTAGAAACTCTCCAAAAAGGCAACAGAAAAGTACTTGGTCATGATATATAAAACAAATTTTATAAAACAAAAATGAAATTAAATTTAATTATAAAAAACAAAAGGTTTTTTATAACCTCGGTTTTTTCGGAATGAGTTTAATTAAGTTAAGTCTGTAAATAAATAAAACATATATGTATATCTTTGGATTTAATTTATTATATTTTATTTTTGAAATTCCTTAGTATACGAAACCTAAACTGTGTTGTACTGATATTATTGTCTAATAAATTCAATAAACTTTGACCATAGAAAATTGAATTTTCTTTTTCTTTCCCTTTGCTTATAGCCAAGTAGAGAGCAAGCAGAGTATTGCTATTATTTTTTCCGTAAATAGCAAATACAATATGTATTTTTGTTTTAAACTTCAACATAAAATAGAAAGGAAAACACTTCTTGCTTATTTTTCTTGGCCAATTTTTGTTTAGTTTAGTTTTTAGTTTGCTTTTCTGTTAGTTTTTTTTATTTTAGTATGAAATTTTCTGTGTACCCCAATTGCATTTGAAAATTTGTTATAAATTTAATCAAAACACAAGATTGCAAACGATAACCATAAAATAACAACATCAACATCATCAATAGCAATAGTAGCAGCAGCATTAGAAAATACATTCGTACAACAAATATAAACCGGTAAAATACATAAAACACATAGATACACTCTCCCATACATACTTGATTGCTGGCTTTTCAAACTCTCTTTTTTCTCTTGGTCTTATCTAGTCCCTTCCGTTTCCGTTTTTCCATTTTGTTCTTTATCAAATTGAATACTAAAGAAAACTTGACTTGTGATGTGTTTATTTTGGAAAGAAACTAGAAAAAATAAATATTGTATATTAATAAATTAAGAGTAAGGAAGAATAAAAATTTAAATTAGAAAAAAAATATTTTGAGAATAAAAAAAAAATATACCAAATAAATACTTTAAAGAACCAATAGCAATGGATAAGGGGACTAATGTTAGATAATGAACTAAAACTTTTTCGTATTTGTCTTAATATTATTTTAAATTAATTGTGTGTATAATTTAAAAATTCTGTAACTTTTTCATATATTGACTTAAAATATTTAAAATATTTAGTAGTTTTTGATATATGTATTTAACAAATCTCTTAAGTATGCAATAGTTTTGTTTTATTGGGTGTATAAAAAGGTTTTCTATTCTTATCGTGTTCTGAAGTTTGAAAAAACGCCATTTTTGGCCATATTTGAGAAGTAATAATAGCGCCTAGACAACTTTATTTATAATATGTTGAAAGGAAAGTCCATTCTGTTAACTTTAAAATAAAGGCTTAACATCTGACATATCTTCTTTCTTCTTCGAAATACTTTGGCGCTCTTATGACGTTTCCAAAAGGGCACTTTTTCAAATCTCAGAATACGATATCTCAACCTGAAGGAGAAAATGTGATTCGTATTTTGATCCTTTAGCAACGTATAGCTTGGCCTCAGGGTTTCGACTTTCTCCAAATTTTGTCGGCCTGTGTAGTAGGTGGGGACAAGGTGTGGGCTATAAATCGGTTGAGGCAAAATTTCCAATTTCTTTCTTTATGATATTTTGAGGTTAAAAACAAACAAATTTCGGATTCACTTTTCTGAAGTGAGACTTACGTGAAGTGAGAGGCGTGTGATGTTAAACTTTTCAACCACTTCCTTCTAAATAGCTTTTAACAACTCCTAATAGATTGGACACTTTTGGTTCTGCAAAATCCTTACCGCCATAGATGTGTGGCCTCCTGTAGGTAAGTGTTCTAGTCTGGTAGACCGCAGGTCGAGGGTTCGATTCCAAACTAAGGCATTAGTAAAGAAGTGCACAACAGGAGTGGCAGAGGCCAAATTTAAACTAACTAACTAACTAACTAACTAACTAACTAACTAACTAACTAACTAACTAACTAACTAACTAACTAACTAACTAACTAACTAACTACTAACTAACTAACTAACTAACTAACTAACTAACTAACTAACTAACTAACTAACTAACTAACTAACTAACTAACTAACTAACTAACTAACTAACTAACTAACTAACTAACTACTAACTAACTAACTAACTAACTAACTAACTAACTAACTAACTAACTAACTAACTAACTAACTAACTAACTAACTAACTAACTAACTAACTAACTAACTAACTAACTAACTAACTAACTAACTAACTAACTAACTAACTAACTAACTAACTAACTAACTAACTAACTAACTAACTAACTAACTACTAACTAACTAACTAACTAACTAACTAACTAACTAACTAACTAACTAACTAACTAACTAACTAACTAACTAACTAACTAACTAACTAACTAACTAACTAACTAACTACTAACTAACTAACTAACTAACTAACTAACTAACTAACTAACTAACTAACTAACTAACTAACTAACTAACTAACTAACTAACTAACTAACTAACTAACTAACTAACTAACTAACTAACTAACTAACTAACTAACTAACTAACTAACTAACTAACTAACTAACTAACTAACTAACTAACTAACTAACTAACTAACTAACTAACTAACTAACTAACTAACTAACTAACTAACTAACTAACTAACTAACTAACTAACTAACTAACCAACTAACTAACTAACTAACTAACTAACTAACTAAATAACTTACTAACTTTTGGTTCCATCCTGCTGCTAAAATCCAATTGTTATTAAAAATTTAATTTTCCATTAAAAAATCAAATTTTTATTAAAAATTTACTTTTACCAAAAATTCATGTAACATTCATTCATGTAACATTTCGTGAATGTAACACGCTTATGGCTTAATCGTTTCAACTTAAACTACTATCTAAATGTAGCATAATTTCAGGCAATTGTGCAAATAATAATCTCGTGTGCTTTGTCAGGTATTATAAGCTCATCTTACAATAACAAAATTTAAAAAATATATATTTATTTAAATAAATATTATAAAAACAGTTGTAATGTCAGCAAATTATCTTTTATTTATTTACAATTGAGACAAAATTTACACATTTTTAAATAAAAGTTTAGCTAACAACTTTACAGTTAAAAAAGAACAACAAACTAGAATAGAAACAATAAAACATAGTTTTTACAAAAAAGTAATGTAATATAGAATTTAAACAAATATTATTATTAAATACATATAGTTAGTGTAATAGAAAATATATAAAATAGCAAATATTTGCTTACAAAAAGAGTAGAAAAACTGTAGAAAAAAAAATCATAAATCATAAACTGAAAACTATTCATATTTTTGAAAATAGTTTTTCTTTTTGTTTTCTATTAAAATATTATATAATTTTTTTTGTTGTGGCGGTTTTACAACATTATTTGGCTGTAGTTGATTTCAACAGTTACTATATGACACAAATACCCTCCTTTTATAGATATATGCTATTATAATTTCCATGTATTTCATTTAGTTTTGTATGCATATTAGTATTAGTAAGCCTTATGTTGTGGTATTAGTGCTTTCATGTTTAAGCGCGTTTTAATCCTTGTAGCTTGTTATTTTTCGCTATGACTATTTACACATACATTTGTTTTGGATTTATTTTGAGTTTTGTAAATAGTAATACATACATATGTATGTATTTTTATTGCATAACTTTTATGGTTGGTGTATTTAGTAGCATACTGTTAGGCTGGATAAATTTTTATTATATATATTTATTAAGTCATGTTACTGTATGTTTATTTTGTTGAAATTTCATAGAATTATATAATAATATTTAATATTGGCAAATAGTTTGTTTTATTTGCCTTTTTATTGTTGTGGTTGTTTTTATAACTCAGTTATAAGTGAGCTGATGTTAAAGGGGAAAGTAAAGTGTCTTAGAAATTGTAAGGTGATAGTGTTAGCTGTATATGAAGTTACTTCGTCACTTCGAGCAGAAGAAAGTAGTATCTTAAAAACTTTAATTAATGAATCGAACTTATCTGAGGAAAAGTATTTGCTATTATTAGCTATGACCATTTCCCATATTTCTGCAAACATATGGACTTTATACCAAGAATGACTCATCTTTTGAGGTCAAGAACGAAGCCGCAAAATTTTGGATACCCTGGTCTGACGTGATGCTTATACCGGAGAGTAGATGTGGTAAATTCTGGACTATGAGGCATGTAAGCTAAAGCATCCCATCTACTTCTTTATAAAGAGTTTTTAACAGGTACTTTTATGTCTGGCCGAATATTCTGAACGTTTTTCTGTCAAACGTATCAGTTGGAACCTGTATTAAGGGATGAGTTCTTCTCTTATGGTTCGGGTTATCATAGTTTTAATCTTCGGTAATGATTTGTGGAAATAATTTCCTGTTATACCATTGAAGCAGCATTTTGGTAAAAACGTCCTTCTTCTTTCATTAAGAAATATTTTGATATGAATTTCAAATTTTGGTATGGATTCCTATATATTTCCTCTAAAGTCCACAAAAACAAACACATTTAAATTTTAACGATTTTTGTTTTTCTTTAAAAACCACCAATAAAATTATTTGTTTTTCAATAAATTCTCTTCTAAATATTTTACGCCTAAGTTATTCAAAACACTACTAAATATACATTTTTTTTCTCTACAAAAATATAATTTTTTTCCATAACACCATTATTTACGCATAAACGCAAAAAAACAATAAGATTTTTTTTTTAAATTTTTTTTACAAACAATACAGCTATGTAAACATAGTCAACCAAGCATATAAAAAGAGCCTTAATACAAGATATTTAAACAATAAAAAACAATATAAATTCAACAAATATGCTGTTATTTTACGCATAAATATGCAAAGAAATATTAAAGTTAAAGCAAGGGGGGGGGGGGGGGTGTTGTTCAAGAACAACCATTTAAAACTAAAATATGTTGGAGTATTAGTCAACACATATGAAATTGTTTAAATAGACCATTTTTCTGTGGCAAATAACAATGGTTAAGGGTAATTTTCTATTTGGTTGATATTATAAGCACTAACCCTCCTTAAAATATGCAACATCATATTTGTAGCTACTATATGTAGCTGTATATGTAGGCAATAGTATTAGTGTTTATTTTAATTTACCTTCATCTGTTTCCTCTTTTTTTGGGGGTAAACAAAAACCCGGAAAAAAGGAAATAAAAAAGAGTATGTTTATAAATAAAGCAAAAAAAAGCGAATGAAATAAAAACAATAATAGCTAAATATGTCTAACAAAACATGGTGGTAGGTATAAGTTTAGGCCGGTAAATATGAGTATATATGTGTGTTTTTATGAATAAAATTTGCATTGCAAAAATATGTATTCGACCATAATTTATAGAGGTTGTTAAAATTACACAAGGGGAATTTCCCGCATTTGCCTGAATACAGATACACACTCTCTCTCTCACATATTGTTTTATATTATTGTTATTGTTGTTTTATAAAAATACATAAAAATATTTATGTAGGAAATATGAATTACCGACATGATACAAATTTGTTTTTATTTCTATATATATGTATGTTTTTATAAGGGTTCTAAGTTACAATATGAAAAAAAATTCATCATAAATATTTGCTATGCGTTTTTTTTTTGTTACAATATGTGTGTTACAAAAAAAGGTTACCTAAAACTATTAATAATTTTTTTTTTTGTTTTTTCATAAAACCAATAACACTTATTTTTTGCAAATTTATATATAGAAAAATAAAGTACGATACAACTCTTTCAACGCTTAATAAACCCTTTTGTTTAAAAAAAAGGAAAATAATTTATTTTTACCAAATTTAGACCCTGTTAATCTTATAAAAAGTGTGTTTTTTTTTTGCTCAAAAATATTTTATAAATTATTTTTCTTTTTGTTTATTTTGTGCAGCCTTAAGGTGGAGACTAAAAATACTAAACTGTATTAATATATTAAACATTAGCCTTTTGTTGTTCTTTTCTATAGAAAATTAAGTTTTTAATATTAAAATTAACTTGTTTAGGTTAAAAAGTGCAGACAGAGGTTTTTTTCTAACCTGCAGCCAAAAAGTAGGCTATAAAAAGTTTGCTTAAGATAAAAGTTAAAATGTGTGTACATAATTTAAAATCCTGATGAGATAATGAGTTTTTTTATAAAATCTCAAATGAGTTCTTTTTAAAGGTTATTTAAAGATAAAAAAGTTTGAGAAAATTCAACTGCATCCCCAAAAGTAGGCTACACATTGTAAAGTGGCCCCTTTCGACTATTATTTTTACCCTTCCACCATGCAAATTTTCCAAATTTTACTCAAATTTTTTATTCTGCTTTCCTAAAAGTATGCTTCACTTTCTTTGTTATAAATTTGAACAAATATATGCTGCATTTAATGTTTTTTTCAAAGGTTTTTTATTAATTTAAATATAAACAAGTTTAAGAAAATTCAACTGCATCCCCAAAAGTATGCTACAAAATCTTGTATCCTTCAACTAGAATATGTTCCATTCCATTTGCATTCAAATTTCCAAAATTCATTTCCATTAAAATTTTCAAAATTTTTCCAAAATTTTAAATTCTACTTTCTTTGTTATAAATTTTGAACAAATATATGCTGCATTTAATGAAAATATTTATAAAACTCAAATGAGTTGTTTTTAAAGGTTTTATTTTGAATTTAAAGATAAACAAGTTTGAGAAAATTCAACTGCATCCCCAAATGTAGGCTACAAAAACTAAACTCGCCTTATTATAGTCCAGATCTTGCCGCCTTCTACTAGAATTTTATACCCTTCCTCCATTCCAATTTTCAAAATTTTTCACAAATTTCTTATTCTGCTTTCCTAAAAGTATACTACACTTTCATTGTTATAAATTTAAACAAATATATTCTGAATTTAATGAAATTTTCTTTCAACCAACAATTTATTTTCTCTTCCTCTATTAATTGTCATTTAATTAAACTCTCACAACTTTAAAAAAGTAAAACAAAAATATAAAGCATATTTTCAGGCTGTTCACAATAAACTGAAGTTTAATCATTAAAGTTTTCATTATAACATATGAGTAAATATTTTTGCTGTAAACATACTATTTATAAAATACAGTAAAAACTTCAAAGAAGAGACTTCTCTTAAAACAAAAACAAAAACTTTTTAAATTTTGTCTTAATAACAAACAGTTTACTGTAACTTTTTTTAACTTTACTTTGTTTTAATTTATTTTTATTTTCATTTAAAAATTTGTTATGTGTATGTACATTTAACTTGCCAACTACTTTGATTGTTGTGTGTGAGAGTGTGCGTTATACTTTTGTTTATGGTGTGCACAGAACAGTTGGTAATTGTAGTAGTTGAAATATTTAAATATAAAAGCCAACAAATAACTAAAGGCTATTTTACCAGCAAAAATCACAAATATTTGTTAACTTTTATTTTATGGTATTGTGTGTATGTGTGCGAAAAACAACTGTACACAATAAGAAAATAAGCCCTTTTAAGAGTAATTTATGTTATGGAAAATTTATTTATTTATATATTAATTATAATGAGTTTAGAGTTTAAAATGTAAACAGTCGGAGTTTTTTTTCATAACATTACATTGTTGAAAATCTTTGTTAAGTATTATGTTTGCTAAATGTATTAAAAACAAGCAAGCCTAAAGATAGGCTTTATTTATAATATAAAATCAATTATGAATGTAAAAAAGAAGAAAAGAAAAGATTTTTTTCTTTTAAATTTTGCCTAGTGATGGTAAAAATATTAATTATTAAACATGTATTGGAGAGTAATTATGTTAAAATGTTTTATTTATGTTTATAAAGGAATGTTAAAAAGTAAAGCATAATTTTAGGCCTTAAGAAGAAATGTTTTATTTTTGTATATAACTTAATTAACATTTTTTTGAAATTATATTAAATTTCATTTAAAGCATTTTTAAATGTCTTGTTTATTTAAAAAAAAATTTTTGAAAATATTTCTTTTCAATCTTTTTATCTAAAATTTTATCTTAAGCTGTTAAATTTTTTGGTTTTATCTCTATTAATATTTAAACAAGTTTATGGTGTTGCTTTTTTTTTTTTTTTTTTTTTTTTTGTAAAATAAGTGCAGTTTATATTTTACGACATTTTTTTCTATCTTTCAAATTTAAGATTAGAGTAACAACCAGCTCGTAAATCTTATAAAATTAACACAGTTTTCAATTTTTTTTCGGATATGAAAAAAAAGAAACACATAAACATGGTTTTATGTCTAAATTTTTATTTACGTTTTTTAATTTAATTTCCAAACGGAATTGAGTTTCATTTAATATTGAAGCTGTTGTGGTAAAAATCCATTTTAAATTTTATTTTTTATTGCTTTAAGAGAAGCACATGAAACAAATCCGCAAATGTTTTCATTAAATTATGAAATTGTATTAAAAATTAAATATCGTAATAATTTAAAATGTTTTGAAAAGATTTAAATATTCTTTATAATAAAATTGACGGAAAATATGCAACTTTTTCGAAACCCCTAAAATATGTAATTATATTGAAACACGAAGTTCTCACTAAAAGTAGACAACACAACACTTTCTTGACTATACATTTTTATTTAAATTCTTACTTCCAAACATGTGGCCTCCGGTAGGTTAATGATTAGTGTTGTAGTTTGGTAGACCTGAGGTGGTGGGTTCAATTACCACCTGAGGCACTGGTTAAGGAGCGCACAATATGCCCGATAGTGGCCTAGATGTATTTCTAAGGATTTGATAACTAACTAACTAACTAACTAACTAACTAACTAACTAACTAACTAACTAACTAACTAACTAACTAACTAACTAACTAACTAACTAACTAACTAACTAACTAACTAACTAACTAACTAACTAACTAACTAACTAACTAACTAACTAACTAACTAACTAACTAACTAACTAACTAACTAACTAACTAACTAACTAACTAACTAACTAACTAACTAACTAACTAACTAACTAACTAACTAACTAACTAACTAACTAACTAACTAACTAACTAACTAACTAACTAACTAACTACTAACTAACTAACTAACTAACTAACTAACTAACTAACTAACTAACTAACTAACTACTAACTAACTAACTAACTAACTAACTAACTAACTAACTAACTAACTAACTAACTAACTAACTAACTAACTAACTAACTAACTAACTAACTAACTAACTAACTAACTAACTAACTAACTAACTAACTAACTAACTAACTAACTAACTAACTAACTAACTAACTAACTAACTAACTAACTAACTAACTAACTAACTAACTACTACTAACTAACTAACTAACTACTAACTAACTAACTAACTAACTAACTAACTAACTAACTAACTAACTAACTAACTAACTAACTAACTAACTAACTAACTAACTAACTAACTAACTAACTAACTAACTACTAACTAACTAACTAACTAACTAACTAACTAACTAACTAACTAACTAACTAACTAACTAACTAACTAACTAACTAACTAACTAACTAACTAACTAACTAACTAACTAACTAACTAACTAACTAACTAACTAACTACTAACTGACTAATTTTAAAACATATTTAAAAACCCCTTAAATAGGCAATACATTTGTTGGCCTTTTTAATAAAGTTATATTAAAATCTACCTAAAAGTATGCTATAGCTTCTTTATTATTAATTTGTCTCAAACTATGCTACATTTTTAACAAACCCCCTTAAATATGCCATAGTTTTGTTTGGTTTTTCTTAAATAAATCTACTTCAAATTCAATTTCCTTACAAAAATGAAAACAATAAAGCCAATAACCAACCAACAAATGTTAAGAAAAATCAATTTCAATTTTAAGCACAAAAAAATATTTGCTTAAGCCAGAAATAAACACCCTAAAAGTAAATAAATGGCGAAAAAAACTAAAACCATTTACTTACAAGTTTAAATTTGACCAGAAAAACTTTTTCTTAACATTTTTTTATTAAACATAAATGAATAAGAAAATCTATAAGGCCACAAAAAGTATGTGTGAAAAAACGCATACTAATAATAAAAAAAATATGTAAAATGTAGCTGCAAGAGAGAAAAAAAAAATGAAAGTAAGTAGTGAAAATATGTTGAAACCAAATTTTATCGATAATATTTGCATAATCACAAGTTTTACAGCAAAGAAAAACTTCAACTTCAAGGCAAGGACAGAGCTGACAACATATGTATGCATGGCAGCAGCAACACAAGCTTCAACATTAGTTGCCTGATTTCTTTAACTTAAACAAACAATTTTGTTGCATACAAAAAAAGTGAAAGAAGAATATAATAATGTGTTGTCATAGTAAATACAAATACTCACTTATTTACACTTTCAAATATATTTGAAATTTTCTTCTTCTTTTTCTTTGAAACGTTTATACGTTTTTCAAGTGTCATGCAAATATTTTTTAAAAGAGAACATTGATTATTTTGTAATTGTATTTGTAAAAAAATTTTTTCTAGCAACACAAACATTGTCACTTATACAATTCATTCCATTACACCCCCCTGTAAATTTTAGTATTTTTGGCATACATCAAAATCTAAATCAAAGTGTTGATTTATATGGTTGCAAATGAAATATGATGATGATGTTGCTGTTGCTGTAGCTGTGTTGTGGCAGCTGAAATATGGGGGAGAAAAGTAAAATTAAAAGAAAAATGTCTGTAATCACAAATTACTTAAGAATGAATCAACACAAAATGATTTTTATTTATTTGTATGTATGTTCTAGTGTTAGCATTAACAAATTGTATTTAATCAAAAGAAAATCACTGTTCACATTCTTAAATAATACAGTAAAGCCTAGTTAATTATAGAAAAAAAAAACAATTTTCTTAAATGTCGTGTGTAATAAGTTTATTTTACTGAAAAAATTGTGTCAATAATCTGAAAAAAAAAAATTTCGATAAAAAGTGTTTTTAGCAATTTAACAGGCTTTATGTAGTTTTGTGAATGTGAACAGTAATTTCCTTTTGATTAAACACAATTTTTTTTTTAAATTTTGGGTAATCAGTTGATTTTGCTGCAGAAATAGTAAAAGTAATCAAAAAGGTATTTGTCACAATTAAACAGGTTTTACTGTAAAGATTAAATGCTATATAGTCTTGGTTTGTATGATGTTACAATTATTCATGTAATAGGAAATATATACACCAACCACCCACAGTCATAACCCCTATTCATATTTTAGTCCTTTTGATTCTACACAATCTTAAATCAAAACTAAAAGACAGACAGACAGATAAATTTAACACCCTTACAGGAATACAATTACATACAAATTACTGTTGTAAAATGTTGCTTCTCTGAAGTGCGTGTATGTGTGTTATAAGAATTTTTGGCCAACAGAGACGACGCCTGACATCTTGTCAGACTGTTACAATTTGTTTTTCGTTTTTTTTTTTCTTCTTTTTTTTGACTGTTTGCAATTAAACTTTATTTGTGTGTGTTTTATTATCAATAATAAAATTTCTGTTGAAAGAAAACCAGGACCTTGAAGTATTTAACACGCTTACAAAACGTGTTCCCTTTATAAAATTCATAAATAAACAAAATATTTAGCCAAATTATAAAAGAAAAGAAATGTCTTTAATGAGAATATAATACCATGAAAAAAATGTAATAAGGAAAGAAAATATTAAATGAACAAAAAGAAATTCTTGAAATTCTTTTTTGGGGTTTTTATTTACGACAAACAATTCCATCATTATTGATGATGAGTAAAACAGAAAGGTTGGGAGGGGGGTAGCAGACGAGTAGAATGTGGGTAATAATATTTTACGCTAAACATGTGAGTATGAGTAGTGGTAATATATATTTGGTTTACTCCAAATATACTTGAGCAATGTCTTAAATTACATTATTTACTTATATGATGATTAATGGTGGCCACCTAAAAGTAGGCAGTACTTTTAAGTATTAAATACAAAATAAGGAATTTAATCAATTATATTAAAAAAATTTGTGAAAATCTTAGACTTAAGATTCTTTTAATTTAACCTTTAAAATAGAATTACTTCAAAATTTTTATTTTCTAAACATTTTAACATCCTTAAAATATACTACACTTTACAATGTTAATTTGCAGGAAAACATATTTATGTTATCTTTTGAAAATAATATAATAAATATCAGTCTGGTTTTTATAAATAAATATTAATTACGAAAAAAATCAAATAAATATTTTGTTACCTAAAACATTTTAATATTATATTGCTAACATCCTTAAAGTAGGCTATACTTTTTACCCAAAAATGAGTAATCTTGTAATGTTCTGGAAAAATTTTTTTATTTCTAGGAATTTTTTTAATATAATTTTATTATTAATGCTTTTAAATATAAAATTTTACTTGTTTATAATGTCTGCATTCATTATTTTCATAGCTCTTAAATCCTAAAATTATGCTTTATTATTAAAGAATTTTCATTGTTATTATAATACTAAAATAAAACCTTATTGTATAAACGAAAATATTAACCATTCTAGTATCTAAAAAAGTTTGTTTAACAATCAATCATCGCCCAGATTTAAGCTCTCTTTCATAAAATTTCACAATTTTAAAATATTGATTTTTCTCTTAAGTAAAATCATTATTTTTCGGATAACAATACACAATTCTATCATAATTGGAATTATTGTTTGTCTATTGTAACATTACAATTGCTATTTTTGAACTCAAACAAATATTTACCAGTCTCACATAATCTGGCACATCCATCATTCCATAAATATTTTCATGCACACACATATACACCCAATAATAACTGACTTAATAATTTTATGGTAATTACCTTTTTGTCATCAACAACGAAAACAGTCAAATATCTAACACTAGAAATCAGGCTGATAACATCAGCATGTTTTACAGTTGTTGCTAAGTTGTTATAGAAAAAAAAAAACTGTGAATTTTGACCTCTATATGTCACACGCCCACGTTTTCAAATTTACAAACGTGTACAAAAATTTTATACATTTTTGACCTGCCTTACTTTATGGAAATAATGTATTTATTAGAAAATCCTATAGCAGTATTACAACTAGTGTTAGAATCCTTTTTTGCTGCTGTTTTATAGGCACTTTTACCTTTACAGCAAAAACACGCACACGCATCACTTTTAATCATGACAACATGTCATTTTATTATAGAAGTGTAATAGAAATTCTTGGTTGATGGTTGAATTTTTTTTTGGACCCAAAATTTTTGCATCATTGACAAAATTGAAAATTTTAAAATCGCACAGAGAAAAAATGTGATTGAATATTATTTTAATAACAGTCTATAGTCTAGTCTAGTCTATAGTCTATAGTCTATAGTCTATAGTCTATAGTCTATAGTCTATAGTCTATAGTCTATAGTCTATAGTCAATAGTCAATAGTCTATAGTCTATAGTCTATAGTCTATAGTCTAGTCTAGTCTTGTCTTGTCTATAGTCTAGTTTAGTCTATAGTCTAGTCTAGTCTAGTCTACTCTATAGTCTATAGTCTAGTCTAGTCTATTCTAGTCTAGTCTAGTCTAGTCTAGTCTAGTCTAGTCTAGTCTAGTCTAGTCTAGTCTATTCTAGTCTAGTCTAGTCTAGTCTAGTCTAGTCTATAGTCTAGTCTATAGTCATAGTCTAGTCTATAGTCTACTCTATAGTATACTCTATAGTCTAGTCTAGTCTATAGTCTAATCTATAGTCTCGTTTATAGTCTAGTCTATAGTCTAGTCTATAGTCTATAGTCTAGTCTATAGTCTATAGTCTAGTCTATAGTCTAGTCTATAGTCTAGTCTATAGTCTAGTCTATAGTCTAGTCTATAGTCTAGTCTATAGTCTAGTCTATAGTCTAGTCTATAGTCTAGTCTATAGTCTAGTCTATAGTCTAGTCTATAGTCTAGTCTATAGTCTAGTCTATAGTCTAGTCTATAGTCTAGTCTATAGTCTAGTCTATAGTCTAGTCTAGTCTACAGTCTTGTCGCAGATTTCCGTTAAAAAACAAAACTATTAAAACCTAATTGTTATATCTACACTCTCCAAATAACAATTGTAGGACAGAAAAAAGTAAAGCATACTTTTAGGTTAACATAAAAATAGTTAAAAGGAATTATTTTGCTTACTCTTTATAACCAAATTATATTTAATAAGTAGATGCCGCCTCTCAAAAAATTATTCAAATTTTATGAACTTTAAACTAAATTTAAATAAAACACTTATAATAGCTAATAGTCCTTCTTTTGTTTTCTTTAAACACTGCTTGAGTTCTAGTATTAACCGAAGGACCTTTACAAAGTTATTTTAGCATTAATGTTAATATATATAATGTACATGGAAAATATTTTTCCAGTTTAACCAAAATTTACTCATACACTTGCTAGAATTTGACTTGACATTGTCTTATGTAAATTGAAAATGTTATTGTAAGTAAAGGTTGTTAATATGTATATTTTAGTTTTAGCTAGACTTAAGAAAAACATAAAAGCCAACTACTATAATAACAAACTGTTATCTGTATAACAATTGTAGTAACCCAACAGATATTTCTTAAGGATATTCGTAGTTTTTCCAATTCTAAGGGAGGAGGTTTAATGTTAAAATCTCAACATAATTGCTTGCTGGTTTATAGCTCAGACACAGCATAATATTTGCCTAGATAGTGTTTTTGTTTGTATTACTATTTCTGTCTTTAGATCTGTGTTTGTATCGTTGTGTCTAAAAGTAAAATCCTGTAGATCTGGTTTACCAGTATGTTCAAAAAGGAAGCATACTTTTAGGCAAAAACTCGTAACAAATAGTATTGCTTTAATATTTAAGTTTGATTAAAACTCAAGTCCCTTTTAAACCTACCGGGATTTCTGTGAAAGTAATAACACTACAAGTAACTAGTTGTATTTGTTGTTTTGGCTGTAATAATGTTAGTTATAGTAATGGTGGCTAAAATAAGTATTTATTTTAGACTCTTTAGAAGTTAAGTACAATTATTTTATTATTTTGACCTAAATTGTTGTCAACATTAAAAGCAACAAACACACTCATGCGCTCAAAATGAGCTACAGCCATCTAAATAAATATATTTCTAGAAAATAAGAAAATTGTAATTATTTGCCAAACAATAAGGATGTTCATGAGTTGTTTAATTTCTCTATTAATCCTTGTGTTAAGTCCAATTGCTTTAAAATAACTAAAAGTATATCTATAGTTACACTATAGTCAGTCTGTGTTTAGCCCCACTGCTATTAATTTCCTTTTTGTTTCTATGGCCGGAATTATTGTTGTCTATAACAATGTTAGTTTTATTTTATTAATAACAATTTTCCTTTGACATATTTTGAACTAACTAAAGTACACATGTAAATATACAAGTATATATTACATATGTATATAAATACATGTGTAAGTTCTTTTTTTTTTTTTTTTTTTTGTTATATTTTTATTCCTAATTCGTTTAGTCTTAATGAAATGAAACCAAATTTGATTTCTTTTATTTGATTTAAGTCTAACTAATGAACTAGAATTTAATGAAACATACATAGTATTTACATTTAATTTGTGAACAACTCAAACTTATATATATATATATATATATATATATATATATTAATTTTTATTTTAAATATAAGAGTCTACTTTTAGGAAATTATTGATTTTTTTATGAAATCTTGTAAATTATTGAAGAAAATTAAAAAAAATAAAATAAAAATCTACCCAAGTCTTAAGTTTACTCTATAATCTGGTCTATGGTCTAGTTTATAGTCTATTATATAGTCTAGTTTATAGTCTAGTCTATAGTCTAGTCTATAGTTTAGTCTATAGTCTAGTCTATAGTCTAGTCTATAGTCTGGTCTATGATCTAGTCTATAGTCTAGTCTATAGTCTAGTCTATAGTCTAGTCTATAGTCTAGTCTATAGTCTAGTCTATAGTCTAGTCTATAGTCTAGTCTATAGTCTAGTCTATAGTCTAGTCTATAGTCTAGTCTATAGTCTAGTCTATAGTCTAGTCTATAGTCTAGTCTATAGTCTAGGCTATAGTCTAGTCTATAATCTAGTCTATAGTCTAGTCTATAATCTAGTCTATAGTCTAGTCTATAGTATAGTCTAGTCTATAGTATAGTCTAGTCTATAGTCTAGAGTATAGTCTAGTCTATAGTATAGTCTAGTCTATAGTCTAGAGTATAGTCTAGTCTATAGTCTAGTCTATAGTCTAGTCTATAGTCTAGTCTATAGTCTAGTCTATAGTCTAGTCTATAGTCTAGTCTATAGTCTAGTCTATAGTCTAGTCTATAGTCTAGTCTATAGTCTAGTCTATAGTCTAGTCTATAGTCTAGTCTATAGTCTAGTCTATAGTCTAGTCTATAGTCTAGTCTATAGTCTAGTCTATAGTCTAGTCTATAGTCTAGTCTATAGTCTAGTCTATAGTCTAGTCTATAGTCTAGTCTATAGTCTAGTCTATAGTCTAGTCTATAGTCTAGTCTATAGTCTAGTCTATAATCTAGTCTATAGTATAGTCTATAGTATAGTCTAGTCTATAGTCTAGTCTATAGTCTAGTCTATAGTCTAGTCTATAGTCTAGTCTATAGTCTAGTCTATAGTCTAGTCTATAGTCTAGTCTATAGTCTAGTCTATAGTCTAGTCTATAGTCTAGTCTATAGTCTAGTCTATAGTCTAGTCTATAGTCTAGTCTATAGTCTAGTCTATAGTCTAGTCTATAGTCTAGTCTATAGTCTAGTCTATAGTCTAGTCTATAGTCTAGTCTATAGTCTAGTCTATAGTCTAGTCTATAGTCTAGTCTATAGTCTAGTCTATAGTCTAGTCTATAGTCTAGTCTATAGTCTAGTCTATAGTCTAGTCTATAGTCTAGTCATAGTCTAGTCTAGTCTAGTCTATAGTCTAGTCTATAGTCTTAGTCTATAGTCTAGTCTATAGTCTAGTCTATAGTCTAGTCTATAGTCTAGTCTATAGTCTAGTCTATAGTCTAGTCTATAGTCTAGTCTATAGTCTAGTCTATAGTCTAGTCTATAGTCTAGTCTATAGTCTAGTCTATAGTCTAGTCTATAGTCTAGTCTATAGTCTAGTCTATAGTCTAGTCTATAGTCTAGTCTATAGTCTAGTCTATAGTCTAGTCTATAGTCTAGTCTATAGTCTAGTCTATAGTCTAGTCTATAGTCTAGTCTATAGTCTAGTCTATAGTCTAGTCTATAGTCTAGTCTATAGTCTATAGTCTAGTCTATAGTCTAGTCTATAGTCTAGTCTATAGTCTAGTCTATAGTCTAGTCTATAGTCTAGTCTATAGTCTAGTCTATAGTCTAGTCTATAGTCTAGTCTATAGTCTAGTCTATAGTCTAGTCATATAGTCTAGTCTATAGTCCTTAGTCCTATTAGTCTAGTCTATTAGTCTAGTCTATAGTCTAGTCTATAGTCTAGTCTATATCTAGTCTATTCTATAAGTCTAGGTCTATATCTAGTCTATAGTCTATCTATAGTCTAGTCTATAGTCTAGTCTATAGTCTAGTCTATAGTCTAGTCTATAGTCTAGTCTATAGTCCAATAGTCTAGTCTATAGTCTAGTCTATAGTCTAGTCTATAGTCTAGTCTATAGTCTAGTCTATAGTCTAGTCTATAGTCTAGTCTATAGTCTAGTCTATAGTCTAGTCTATAGTCTAGTCTATAGTCTAGTCTATAGTCTAGTCTATAGTCTAGTCTATAGTCTAGTCTATAGCCTAGTCTATAGTCTAGTCTATAGTCTAGTCTATAGTCTAGTCTATAGTCTAGTCTATAGTCTAGTCTATAGTCTAGTCTATAGTCTAGTCTATAGTCTAGTCTTTAGTCTAGTCTATAGTCTAGTCTATAGTCTAGTCTATAGTCTAGTCTATAGTCTAGTCTATAGTCTAGTCTAGTCTATAGTCTAGTCTAGTCTATAGTGTAGTCTAGTCTATAGTCTAGTCTATAGTCTAGTCTATAGTCTAGTCTATAGTCTAGTCTATAGTCTAGTCTATAGTCTAGTATATAGTCTAGTCTATAGTCTAGTCTATAGTCTAGTCTATAGTCTAGTCTATAGTCTAGTATATAGTCTAGTCTATAGTCTAGTCTATAGTCTAGTCTATAGTCTAGTCTATAGTCTAGTCTATAGTCTAGTCTATAGTCTACTCTATAGACTTTTCTATAGTCTAGTCTATGATCTAGTCTATAGTCTAGTTTATAGCCTAGTCTTTAGTCTAGTCTATCATCTAGTCTATAGTCTTGCTAATAGCTTGTTCTATAGTTTAGTATATAGTGAACCATCCAGTTTTTAGTCTACTCTAAACTCTAGTTTTTAGTATATAATCAAGCCAACAGTCTAGTCTATAGTCTAGTATATAGTCTAGTCACAGATTTCTTGTTTGAAAATATTATGACTACTTTCAAAACTTTGTACTGCAGTTTTTAAAAATTTTACTAAAAATTTGTTTCTTCTTTTCTTTCCAGGTAATATTTTGAACCTTTTTTCATAATGGGTAAGAAAACATAAAAGTTTTAGTTTGAAAATTGTTAATTTTTTATAAATGTTGTATCTTGGCAATAGTCCATGTTCTACTCCTGGTTGAATCGAATGATCATATATGTATATGGTTTCAAGATACTAGTGTCAAATGCTCCTGCCAACATTATTCTAAAATGCTATAATCCAACTAAATCTGATTCGAAGGACCATAGATGCTTTTAGTATGGTATTCAATATATTTAAATGGCTGAAGTTTTTTTTAAACAAATTTTGGTTATTGTCGTTTACTTTGTGTGAAATATATAATTTTGATTTCTAATCTACTACTTCTGATATCGGTTCGAAGGACCATAACATTTTTTTTTTTTAATTTTAAAACAAAAAATTGTGTTTAGGTACAACTTAATTTTTGTGTTGCTTTATTCAACCTTTTTACTGCTTGCAAACCGACTGTGCAAGTCTAATATAGCCTGCAAATAAGTCGCTTTCGATGTTTTCAACATCGATGCATACATACATACATTTATACATACCTACATATTATTGCCATAGCATTTTAGTATTAAGAGTTTATGCTTGTTTGCATTTGAGAAAAGTAGTAAATAATGCGAGTTTACTATATATGTCTGACTGACTTGGCAGCTAAAAAAGGAAAATGATATCAATTGTCAAAACCTTTTATGCTGAAAATACACAAAAATAGAAAAGAAAAAACTAAAGCAAGTAGTTTATATAACGACAAGTGAACTTCTTATTGATAAAAACCTATTGAACAATGAAATAATACAAAACGAAATATGCATTTTAAGAAGAAATGCATAAAATCCTTATAGTATAGACAAGAAATACATTTTAGGATAAAAACTCCACTTTTTTGGGAAGTAACAGAAAAAAAACGAGGCAAGTGTAAGTGTATAGAAAGAGATTGTATGGAAATAAAAAGGAAGTAAAATGCATAAAGTGATAAAGAATTTTTTGAGAAAAAAATGACATAAAATGACAAAAATATATGTATATATTATTTAGAGTATTATAGAAAAATAACTTTAAAAGTTTTAAAGGAGTTGAGGAAAAAAAACGTAAAATTTTATATAGTTTTAAAGATATTGTTAATGGTTGGTGGATTTTTCACTTTAAAAAATTTTTAATATTTTAATATTTGTTTATGTAGCTAAATTGACAATAAGCTGATGAACTTTTTTTCAATTATTTTAATGGCTGGGGGAAAAAAATAAAGTTTTTTTAGCGCCTAAAAGTGCTCTAACTGCAAATTGTTTAACTAAGTCTCTTTTTGTTAGGCTGAATAAATAAACATTTAAAATATTAATAAATTTCTATTTGAACTAAATAAATGACAACTTTAGTTTTAGCAAACCACCCAAATATGAGACAATTTTACAACCCACATATTTTATACATAAATAAATTGATATATCAGTTCGATTTTATATAGTTTTTTTAAATATATATAGAAAATATTTTATTTTACCAGTTAAACATAAAGTAAAATGGTGCCAAAAATTGTGTATGTAAACGTTTATGATATATGAGTTTCAAAACTACTGGTTTTGTTGGCCAGAGGTTTTAGTATATTTTACAACTTTTTATTGTATTTTTTATTTTTTTGCCAAAAATTAATTGAGTGTAGATTTTTTATGTGTTTTTTTCTCTTTTGCTTATATACCTAGGAATTTATTTTTATTTGTTTGTTTAGTTTTTATTGTTGGAAAAATATGTATATCTAAAAAAAATAATGCTCAACTTTGAAATAAATTTTTAATACTTGAACAATTTTAAGCTTTTGTGTTGTGCTACTTGTAGCATTTTAAGGTATTAAGTTTATAAAAATGAAAATTTCAAAAAATATTAAAGCATATGTTTAGGAGTGTTGCTATTTGTTTGATAAAGTATAAACTAGGGATTGTTTTAAAATGTAGTAGTAGCAGAGATATTCCATTTAATAATGATACTTTATTGAAAAAAATTTCTTAAATTTTTAGTAAAATTGATTTTAAATAAAATAAAAAATTGTTTTTTTTTATTGTTTTTTTCAATTTGTTACAAAATTCTTTAATTAATTACTTTACAATTTTGATCAAATATTTCTTATTTGTCAGACTTTGTTGTCATGTTTAGACTAACAACCTTTTAGTAAATGAAAAATATAAAAAATAACACATTTTTAATTTAAAATATTAAAAATCTAAAGTGTTTAGACCTTGAAATCCTCCAGCATTCTTGAAGCTAACTACAGGTATTTCTTAGCAGAAAAATTTCTTATGAAAATGTAAAAATTTTGCTAAAGTTTAAATTTTCACACCCACACATGCGTCCAACATAAATGTCATTTTTATTTTGCAAAATATATATATTGAATATTAGCAGCAAATACGGCTGGCATTAATGGAAAACGATTTACACAAAAAAAATTGTTAAACTTACAGCCTTAAAGTATATTATACAAAATAATGCCTTTTTACGCCCATATGCATACAACATTTCGTCTATGAAAAGCAACATGCTAAAACTTCTACTAAATTTTAATCAATTTTATAGCTTTAAAAAAAGTATGTATTGCCATTTAAAAATTGTTAACAAAAAAAAAACACACAATTTCTTTTAATGTTTTTTTTTTACCAACACACAGAAAGCTGTTTTAGAAAAAGTAAAAGAAAAAAAAAACATAAAAAGGTGTTTAAATCTCATTATCTAGCACCGCGTTACAAAAGTACTAGAAAAAAACACTGCTGTGTGACCTTTTTATGAGGGGGTTTTTCAGCAAAATTTATGTTTTAATATATATTTTTATTTTGTACTTTTATTCTCCCTTTGCAGTTTGTGTTTAAGACCCTGTTAAAGGTATTTAAATACCAAAATGATAAGCTAATTAAGTTAGAGTGAACAAAAAAAAAGTTCTATAAATATATGCTTTCTTCGGTTACTTTTTAGAAATTTTATTTTATATTATTAAATACAAAACATTTTAGTTAACAGACGTTGGTAATTTACAAACGTATTACAAGAAACTGTCACCATTTTTCAAGCTTAGTAAATGTTGTTTTACTTTACTTCCTATCTTTCATTTTCCCTTTATAACGCTTTGTTGTAATTTTCATACTCTTTCCTCCCTGCTAGCGTACACTTAGAGAAAAAATTTACCACCACATCAAATATTTTTGTCTATTATCATTTTCAGTTTATGGTTCGAAGGACCATATGGGGTTTCAAATTATTTAACTTATTTTGGCAAATTTACTACACCTGTTTGGCTGGAATTTACTATTTAAAAATACAAGCTGTAATTGGAATCGAAAAACCCTAGTCTTCCAATTATGATTGTGGTTCGAAGGACCATGTTTCAAGACCGTTTGTAGACTTTCAAAACTTTATGCTGGTAAACATGAAATCCTGGTCTACTAATGCAGATTCGTAGGACCATAAATGCATTAAGAAAAGTATTGGATTTACGAGACTATAGTCTTTAATAACAAAATTTGTGTTTCGAAGGACCATAGTCTACCAATTATGATTGTGGTTCGAAAGACCCTAGTCAACCAATTATGATTGTGGTTCGAAGGACCATAAATATATTTGAAAAATATTCCATATTTCAAGGCTGTTTGTGGACTTTCAAAGCTTCATGTTGGTAAACAACAAATTCTGGTCTACTAATACAGATTCTGGTTCGTAGGACCATAAATGTATAAAGCAAAGTATTGGATTTACAAGACTATAGTCTTTAATAACAAAATTTATGGTGCGAAGGACCATAGTCTACCAATTATGATTGTGGTTCGAAGGACCATAGTCTACCAATTATGATTGTAGTTCGAAGGACCATAAATGTATTTAAAAAAATATTTCATGTTTCAAGGCTGTTTGTGGACTTTCAAAACATTATGTTGGTAAACAGAAATCCTGGTCTACTAATACAGGATCTGGTTCGTAGGTCCATAAATGTATTAAGAAAAGTATTTTGTATTAAAAAGTTATTTTTTCAGATTGTGGTTCGTAGGATCATAAATGTGTTAAAACAAATGTTTAAATAAAAGTGCTGTAGTCTTTCAAATCTAAATTTTGTGAATTTAACTTCAGGTTCGAAGGACCTTTTCCATGTAAACAGCGCACAAAAGGACCGATAGAGGCCTAGGTCTAGTTCATCGAATCTGATGTAGTATACATACTCCTTTCAACGTAAAAATTGTTCTTCAATTTGAAATCCTGATTTATTTGTACTGATTCGGGTTCGTAGGACCATATAGATATGAAAATACTTTATTTTCAAGTCTATAGACTTTGAAAAAGGAAATTTTTACATATTTAAAACTGTTTTACTATAAATTTAGCATATTAAAATTTTTCTCCCCGTGTATTTAAGGTTTATATTTATTATAATAAATTTGATTAGCATGACCAAAGGGAACAAAAACACAGTAAAGAAAATGGTTCCCTTTATAAGTACAGCAGCTTATTAAAGGTTATGGTTGTTATTTTCCTTACATTTTCTTGCAAAAGGAAATCATTATCATCATCAAATAAATGGTTGTCATTTAAGGCAAATAAATTTAAACTTTGATAAAAAAAAAAAAAGTTAAAGGAAAAATTCTTTCTTTTTAAAACAAAAACTTTTTATTGAGTAAAAAACTGCTGCTGCTTTAAAAAGGAATAAAAAAATTTTAAATTTAAATCATTTTCCTTAAAAATTCCTATTTATTTCAAACGTCACTTGTTAAGCTCTTGCAAAAATCGCGTTTAGCTGTCCAGCTGTCTGTTAAAAAATATGACAGAGCTTAAATAACTGAGCTTTAAGTTCGAAATAGAAAAAAAAGTTATTCCCTGTAATTTCTTTATTTTGTTTTAAAATAAATCTTCTTAACATTTTGTTGAAATATTGAATATAAAACTAAATCCCCTTAAATATTAAACCAATTCAATTATTTAACACAAATATTTAAAGCATATTTTTAGGGTAAAATTTAGTTTTTTATCACTCACTTAGTTAAAAGCTGTATTTTTCTATAATAAAAAACTTTAAGAAATATTTAGTTTTATAACATTTTTCTTTTGGTTTCTACAAACAAAATACCATTAGACATTTTAAAATATCTTCTTTATATTTTCACACTTTGAAGCTTGTACTACCTTCTCAACCCTGCCAAACATTCCTTGGCTTGAGTAATGTTATGTTAAGTTGTTAAAAGTATTTAAAGTTCACAGTGTTTAACCACAACACAGCAACTTTTTAACATAACATATAGAAAAATTTTACATGCTCTACAGCATCATCATCATCATCAGCATCTATATTCTACTCTTTTTGGTAACACATGCTTAAAAAACTAAAAATCGTAAAAGTAGTATACATATTTTACTGCTGAAAACTGAAAAAGTGTCAAAAATTTACATTATTTACTGGAGTCATATACATACTAAAGTTTCTCTATCTTGTTTCATCTTTCAATTTCATTTGTATGTACATATACATACGTATAAGCCAAATATGCGAACTATTGTAAAAAAAAAACTTCTTGACCAAGTTCAAATTGTTGTAGTTCTACTATTATTTTTTCGGTTGCTTGTTAAATGTAACTAAAATTCTTTACGTTGAGGTTGATTTTTTTTTCTATTTTCATATGTAGTTGTCAGATCATACAAAGGATTTATGTTGTTGCTGCTTACCAACAACAAAACTGAAAATGAACAACTCTATCTAGTAAACCAAAAAGAAATGAATTGACACTACACAACAACAGCTCGACTCTAGAAGACCAAAAAACAACACATGTCATTTAATAAAGTAAAAATAATGTCATCTTTTTTTAAGGTAGTTGAAGTATGTAATAGTAGAATAGTAGGGCTTGTACAAAAAAACTACTAAAAGTTTACTATACTTTATTATCGCTAAGAAAGTAAGCCAGTATTATAGCTAGTGCCCAAAGCCTGTTGGAGACACCCGATCATCATACATAATATTCATTTTTGTTTGTTTTTTTTTGGGGCCTTCCTAATACCTTAGTTCGTAATATAGGTAAAAAAGTTTTCATCTAACAAAATATTGTTGTTTAAGGTGTTGTGGCAAATAAAAAAAAAAAAAAACAAATAAATAGAAAAAGTGGCCATACTTCATAGTTATTTATGGGGTTTTCTGGTATTACAAGGTTTTACACTTTAAATTTAAGTAACAAATGATGACGAAAATATTTTGCAATGAAATTCTCTTAAAATTAAAAAAATAATTATTTTAAGCCATATAATATGCTTTAGTTTTTAAAATATTTTGAAGCCTGTACATATGCTTAGTTTTTTAAACTAAACTTTAAACTGCTAAGAACCCACTAAAATAAGTTGAATATGTGCTTTCGATAGCTTTAACGTCCCAGTTTAAACGTAATAAAGCTGCTAAGTATGCTTTAGTTTTCTAACTTAGTTAGTTAGTGAGTTAGTTAGTTAGTTAGTTAGTTAGTTAGTTTGTTAGTTAGTTAGTTAGTTATTAGTTCGTTTAGTTCGTTAGTTAGTTAGTTTTAGTTAGTTTTAGTTAGTTAGTTAGTTTAGTTTTTAGTTCGTTCGTTAGTTTCGTTAGTTCGTTCGTTAGTTCGTTCGTTCGTTCGTTTTCGTTCGTTAGTTCGTTCGTTCGTTCGTTCGTTCGTTTCGTTCGTTCGTTGTTCGTTCGTTTCGTTGTTCTTGTTCGTTCGTTAGTTCGTTCGTTCGTTCGTTCGTTCGTTCGTTCGTTAGTTCGTTCGTTCGTTAGTAGTTCTTTAGTTCTTTCGTTAGTTTCGTTTCGTTCGTTCGTTCTTCGTTCGTTCTTCGTTCGTTTCGTTCGTTTTCGTTCGTTCTTCGTTAGTTCTTCGTTCGTTTCGTTCGTTCTTTCGATTCGTTCGTTCTTTCGTTCGTTCGTTCGTTCGTTCGTTCGTTCGTTCGTTCGTTTCGTTCGTTCGTTGTTCGTTCGTTCGTTCTTTTCGTTCGTTCGTTCGTTTCTTCGTTCGTTCGTTCGTTCGTTTCGTTCGTTCGTTCGTTCGTTCGTTCGTTCGTTCGTTCTTTCTCGTTCGTTCGTTCGTTCGTTCGTTCGTTCGTTCGTTCGTTCGTTCGTTCGTTCGTTCGTTCGTTCGTTCGTTCGTTTTCGTTCGTTCGTTCGTTCGTTCGTTGTCGTTCGTTCGTTCTTCGTTCGTTCGTTCGTTCGTTCGTTCGTTCGTTCGTTCGTTTCGTTCGTTCGTTTCTTTCGTTCGTTCGTTCGTTCGTTGTTCGTTCTTCTTTCGTTCGTTCGTTCGTTTCGTTCGTTCGTTCGTTCGTTTCGTTCGTTCGTTCGTTCGTTCGTTCGTTTTCGTTCGTTCGTTCGTTCGTTCGTTCGTTCGTTCGTTCGTTCGTTCGTTCGTTCGTTCGTTCGTTCGTTCGTTCGTTCGTTCGTTCGTTCGTTCGTTCGTTTCGTTCGTTTCGTTCGTTCGTTCGTTCGGTTGCCCGGCGGCTCTCTCTCTCTCTCTCTCTTTCCTCCTTCCCCGCCTCCCCGCCTTCTTCCCTTTTTTCCCCCTTCCCCTTTGCCCCCCCTTTTCTTTCCCTGCTTCCCTTTCCCCCCCCCCTCTCCCCCCTCCCCCCCTCTTTTCCTTGTTCCCCTCTCCTCTGCTTGTTCGCCCTCACTCTCCAAATCGTACCTCGCGGCGTTTCTTCCGCGGATATTAAGAAAATTAAGCTGTGCAAGAAAATTCAACAGCCAACCTTCACCAACATCAACAACAACTCTTTTATGTAAAACGGAAATCTATAGAAAATTTAAGAAAAGAAATAAATGAAATCAGCCAACATCAATGGTTTCCTACTCATTTGGGTACTTTTATACTTGTTTTGGCTACAAAACATTGAAAAAAAAGCAAAATAAAAAATTGAGGCAAAAGAAAAAAAATAACAAATATAAAGTGGCAAATTGGCATTTCCAAAGAAGGACAAAAGCACTAAGAGCAGTAACAGCAGGGTGATAAACAGGATTCTGCCAATAATTGTTAATTAAGATATAACAATAAGACAGATTTTTCTTCTTTTATGTATTTACGTTTTATGTCCAACATTAATGAACAAAACGGAAAATATCACACAG
>NW_023996619.1:0-36820 GCF_015586225.1 Lucilia sericata | reverse complement strand
TATGAAAACAAATTTGATTAAATTGTATAGAATCAGACAAAGTCAATAGAGACTTAATACAAATCAAGTTTTCTTGTGGTTAAGTATGGTGTGCTAAGTAACTTGTACGCATAGATACATTGTGTTAAAAAAAAACTTGAATAGGAATGTAGAGAGAAAATAATTCTGATTATGCAAATAGAAGAATAACAATTCACTTTTTCTATTGTTTTTTATTTTGAATTTGTTGTTTTGTCTTAAGCTGCTCAAATATTTTTACATACATTATTCTTTTATATGTTTTAAATATATGCGTACTGATTATGTTATTTCTTGTACTACTTCTTTCGATTTTTGTTTTGTGTTTTTACAATTTAAGTACTTAAAAGCAACAAATATTATATATTGATATTGAAAAGAAATACAGAATTTATTGGTTTGCATTTATATTTAAACGTATAACGTACGTGCGTTTACATTATATTAGTAGTTGTATGCTCTAAAGTATGCAAATATTGTTTATTGATACACATACTTATGTACATACATATGTATATGTATGTATGTAAACTACTTGTGTATGTCACTTATATTCATATACAAATTAATATTTTTTCCCAAATGTGTGCTAGAGAATATATTTTCTCTTTTTTGTTAAAAGTATTATAAAGCATTATTATTTATTTATTATTTTTTATGTTGTTGTGTATTTATATGGTTACACAGGCAAAACAGACATCGAAACAATTGCATAAATTAAATAACAATCAAATTAGAAAATATAATAAAAACCAAAATATCATTTCAATCATGTTACAGGATTTTATGTCATTCATTTATGAATACAAATGAATAGCATTTGTGCTACTGGGTAATGTACATTAATGTAACTGTAAGTAACACATGAAATTCATGGACTTGTTTCTAAATGTAAATGTAAGCTAAGTTTAATGTTTGTATTTTTTGTTGGGTGGAAAAATTTTACAGCTGATGCTTTAAATTTTCTTTAAGGTAATGCTGTTTAATAAGAAGTAGTCATATACATACATATATTTATTTGAGTGTCTAGAAAAACAAAAAACAAAATCATGCCTGAACTGAAGATCTTGGATTAAACACAAACTAAACTAGACTATAGGATCAAATATAGGCTATTAACTAGATATAGAATACACTAGACTGGAAAATGGATTGGACTATAACAATAGGCTATACTTAGACTACACTATAAGAAAGAGGCCATGTAGACATTTTAGCTTAATTTTTAGTCTATTTAATACAACCTAAAATATCATATTTTTATTTGCTTCTTCTTTTTCATTGTTTTTATTAACAATAATTTTTTGTAATAAATAAATTGTATTGTATATCCAATAATCTTTTCTATTTGCATTCTTGATTAGAATATTTCAACATGTTGAAATTAAATTTAGCATCAACATGTTGTTTTTTTTAATGTTTTGTACATAACTTTTTTTAATATATTTTATAATATTTAAATGGCTGAATTTATGCTAAAACATAAGCAATTTTTTTATAAAACTGTATATATATTAAGTATTTAAAAATAAAAAAAGGATAGTGAATATTTAATAGTTTTTTATGAAATGTTTATTAAATTTTCAATTCATAAATATTTAAATATGCTAAAATTTAACTGTTGTTAGAAATAGCAAAATATTTCATTTTTTTAAAAAAAGAAAATGAGGAGGAAGTGAGTTTTAAAATATAAAATATACATTTTAAATCTAAAAGCCTATAATGTAGTCTATAGTATAGTCTATCACAGAATAGTAGTCTATGGTCTGGTCTAGAGTCTAGTCTATATTCTAGACTACAATTCAGTCTATAGTCTAGTCTATAGTCTAGTCTATAGTCTGGTCTATAGTCTGGTCTATAGTCTAGTCTATAGTCTGGTCTATAGTCTGGTATATAGTCTAGTCTATAGTCTATGTCTATAGTCTAGTCCTATTAGTCTAGTCTATAGTCTAGTCTATAGTTCATCTATAGTCTAGTCTAAAGTCTAGTCTAAAGTCTAGTCTAAAGTCTAGTCTATAGTCTAGTCTATAGTCTAGTCTAATAGTCTAGTCTATAGTCTAGTCTATCGTCTAGTCTTAGTCTAGTCTATAGTCTAGTCTTAGTCTAGTCTATAGTCTAGTCTATAGTCGAGTCTATAGTCTAGTCTATTGTCTAGTCTATAGTCTAGTTCTATAGGTCTAGTCTATAGTCTAGTCTATAGTCTAGTCTATAGTCTAGTCTATAGTCTAGTCTATAGTCTAGTCCTATAGTCTAGTCTATAGTCTAGTCTATAGTCTAGTCTATAGTCTAGTCTATAGTCTAGTCTATAGTCTAGTCTTAGTCTAGTCTATAGTCTAGTCTATAGTCTAGTCTATAGTCTAGTCTATAGTCTAGTCTATAGTCTAGTCTATAGTCTAGTCTATAGTCTAGTCTATAGTCTAGTCTATATTAGTCTATATTCTAGTCTATAGTCTAGTCTATAGTCTAGTCTATAGTATAGTCTATATTCTAGTCTATATTCTAGTCTATAGTCTAGTCTACAGTCTAGTCTATAGTCTAGTCTATAGTCTAGTCTATAGTCTAGTCTATAGTCTAGTCTATAGTCTAGTCTATAGTCTAGTCTATAGTCTAGTCTATAGTCTAGTCTATAGTCTAGTCTATAGTCTAGTCTATAGTCTAGTCTATAGTCTAGTCTATAGTCTAGCTATAGTCTAGTCTATAGTCTAGTCTATAGTCTAGTCTATAGTCTAGTCTATAGTCTAGTCTATAGTCTAGTCTATAGTCTAGTCTATAGTCTAGTCTATAGTCTAGTCTATAGTCTAGTCTATAGTCTAGTCTATAGTCTAGTCTATAGTCTAGTCTATAGTCTAGTCTATAGTCTAGTCTATAGTCTAGTCTATAGTCTAGTCTATAGTCTAGTCTATAGTCTAGTCTATAGTCTAGTCTATAGTCTAGTCTATAGTCTAGTCTATAGTCTAGTCTATAGTCTAGTCTATAGTCTAGTCTATAGTCTAGTCTATAGTCTAGTCTATAGTCTAGTCTATAGTCTAGTCTATAGTCTAGTCTATAGTCTAGTCTATAGTCTAGTCTATAGTCGTCTATAGTCTAGTCTATAGTCTAGTCTATAGTCTAGTCTATAGTCTAGTCTATAGTCTAGTCTATAGTCTAGTCTATAGTCTAGTCTATAGTCTAGTCTATAGTCTAGTCTATAGTCTAGTCTATAGTCTAGTCTATAGTCTAGTCTATAGTCTAGTCTATAGTCTAGTCTATAGTCTAGTCTATAGTCTAGTCTATAGTCTAGTCTATAGTCTAGTCTATAGTCTAGTCTATAGTCTAGTCTATAGTCCTAGTCTATAGTCTAGTCTATAGTCTAGTCTATAGTCTAGTCTATAGTCTAGTCTATAGTCTAGTCTATAGTCTAGTCTATAGTCTAGTCTATAGTCTAGTCTAGTAGTCTAGGTCTATAGTCTAGTCTAGTCTAGTATAGTCTAGTCTATAGTCTTGTCTATAGTCTAGTCTATAGTCCTAGTCTATAGTCTAGTCTATAGTCTAGTCTACAGTCTAGTCTATAGTCTAGTCTATAGTCTAGTCTATAGTCTAGTCTATAGTCTAGTCTAGACCTAGTCGATAGTCTATTTTATAGGCAAGTTTTAAAGTCTTTTCTTCAGGCTATTTTATAGTCTAGTCAATATAGTTAGTTCATAGTTTATAGCCTAGTCAATAGTATAGTCTATTGTCTAGTCTACAGTCTAGTTTATAGTTAGTGTATAGTCTAGTCTATAGTCTAGTCTATAGTATTGTTTACAGTCTTGTCTATAGTAGAGTCTATAGTCTAGTTTATGTTTTAGTCCATAGTCTAGTTTATAGTATATTCCATAGTCTACTTTATAGTGTAGTCAATAGTGTAGTCTATAGTCGAGCCTCCAGTCGAGTATATTATATAATCTGGTAAATACTCTAATCTAGTCTGGTCTATATTTAAGGCTATTGTCTAGTCTATTGTATAGTCTACCCTATAGTTTAGTCTAAATTCTAGTATGTAGCTTAGAGTGAAGTCTAGTCCATAGGCTAGTCTATACTCTGGTCTGTAGTCCAGTCTATAGTCTATCCTATAGTCTATCCTATAGTCTAGTCTATAGTCTGGTATATTTTCTAGTCTAAAGTCTAGTGTATTTTATAGTCTAGTCTGGTATATATTTTAGTCTATAGTTAAGTCCTAGTTTGCACTAGCGTTTCTAATTATAAATTAAAATAAAAATAAGATCTGTAACCTAAGGTTTTCCTATATACATTTTCTGGCCACTGCCTATTTCATTTATTTTCCCATTAAATATTTACTTACATTTACACCCAAAAATATGCTACGAACATTAACAATTTGAGATATGCCTTATAAATATGCACAAACAATAAATATTAAATTTTATAACAAGAAAAACACATGGCAGACTATTAAAAAGAAACTATAAGCAAGTTAAATTTTATGATCAAATTTAAATATCAATTAAAAATTTATTGTAGATTTGTTTAACAATTTGTTACTACTTTGTAGTAAGTTTTTATAGCAAATTACAGTATAAACATTGTAAATAAAAATCTCGTACGTAAAAGTAATTTATTGCATAAAGATTGTAGGAGTGTAGTAGTAGAAATTGTGTAAGAAAATGGGAAAGAATGTTATTAAAACAAATTTTATGTTATCATATTATATGGTCTGACTAACATTTAATTTTAAAATTTATTTTTCCACTCATTTAACTAAGTTATCTAGAATTAATTTTTAAAATAATTTAATTACTAAAAACAAAAAATTCACCACAAGCTCTTGTATTAAATAATTGTTTATATTCTGTTGATGTTAGTCACTACATAAATACAAAACAGATACATTAATAAATGTGTGTATATTTAATTTTATTATATAATAAACCATAATAACATGATTTGTGACAAAAAAATTATAACAAAAAATAATAAATACCTACTGTTTGGAAAAAAGAAAAAACCATAAATTATTAAATTTTACAGCTTTAATAAACCAATTGTGCCAGTAAAATACGACCGACTTAACAAATTTATTAGTGTTTGAAAACCAAGCGAACACAAACCACGCAGAAATATTATTTTTGTTATAAAAATATATAGTCATATAAATAAAAATGTCTAAATATTGTAGATAAATAAACGTAAAAATTGTGGAAAAATGGAAAAAAAAAATCCAAACAGATTCAGGCTAAAATAATAAAAGCAAAAATAAACTATTTAAACTATACCAAAAACCAAAGAGTAAAATGATTTAAATTTTTATTTTTTTTATTTTTCAAGTGTAAGCCATATAACAGCTTTTTGGCATCCTTTTTTGGGTAAAATAAATAATTTTATATAAAATGTAGAAATGTTTTCTTTTTTTCTGCAGAAAGTATTTTAAATTTTGATTATATTGAATTGATTATTAGGTATTTTTTAATATCTTTATAGAGTTTTTAAGAAGTAGTTTAAGTTTTTTGAAGAGTTTGTGAAATTTATAATGTCCACTGTAGATCTCAGTGGAAGGTTTCATTTGGCTCTTAAGTAGCTTCCAGAACTAAGAACTTTTTAGCCTAAGTCTCCTGACTATCCTATAGAATAGCCTATTGAGTAGGCCATGGACTAATATTGACTAGTTTATGGATTAGTCTCTTGACTAGCCTATAAACTAGTCTTTTGACTAGCCCATAAACTAATCTATTGATAAGTAGATTGACTGCTCTATTGAATAGTCTATTGACTTATTTATTGACTAATCTATTGACTTGTCTATTGACTAGTCTATTGATTAGTCTTTTAACTGGTCTATTGACTAGCCTATTTACTTGTTTATTGATTAATCCATTAAATAGTTTATTAACAAGTCCATTGACTTTTCTATTAACAAGGATATTATGGACTATTTTACTGACTAGTTTATGTACTTGTCCATGATATACATGCTAATGGACTAGTCAATAAATAAACTTGTCAAATGGAAATAAGAATTCCATTCTATAGAATTCGGTAGAATATTTTGCCTGTTTGGCAGAAACTGCTAGTATGTTTTCCAACGTTCTTGGCGGTGGAATCCATAATGTCAATATGCACCATACTGGAAATTTAAATTGTAGTATGATTTCAAGCATTACTACTAGCTTAACGTCGTTAAATTTGGTTTCCACAATGAACAACTTTTTAGCCTAGGGAATAGTTTATTGACTATCCTGCGGACTAGCATTTTGACTATTTTATTGATAAGTCTACGGGCTAGTCATAGATTAATTGATGAACTCATTGAATAAGTCCCTTAACACTCCTATGTGCTAGTCTATTGACTGGTCTTTAGAATACAGATTAGTTTATGAACTCATCTATTGACTATTGCCTAGTCTATGGACTAGTTTATTGACTAGTCTATGGACTAGCTTATTGACTATATAATTGATAGTCTATGGACTAGCCTATTTACTAGTTTATGGATTAGCCTATTGAATAGCCAATGGACTGGACTATTGACTAGTGAATAGTCTATTGCCTAGTCTATGGACTAGTTTATTGACTATCTTATTGACTAGTCTAAGGACTAGTATATGGACTAGTCTAATAACTAGTCTATGGATTAGTATATGGCCTAGTCTATGGACTAGTTTATTGACTGGTCTATGGACTAGCCTTTTGACTAGTCTATTGACCACCCAATGGACTAGTCTATCTACTCTGAATAGTATATTGCCTAGTCTAAGGACTAGCCTATTGACTAGCCAATTGACTAGTCTATTGACTCTGAATAGTCTATTGCCTAGTCTATGAACTAGCTTATTGACTAGTATATAGAGTAGTCTATGGATTTGTTTATTGTCTAGTCTATAGACTAGTTTATTGACTATCTTATTGACTAGTCTATGGACTAACCTATTGACTAGTCTATGGACTAGCCTATTGACTATTATATAGACTAGTCTATTAACTAGTCTATGGATTAGTCTATTGCCTAGTCTATGGACTAGCCGTTTGACTAGTACATGGACTAGTCTATTAACTAGTCTATGGATTAGTCTATTGCCTAGTATATGGACTAGTTTATTGACTATCTTATTGACTAGTCTATAGACTAGCCTATTGACTAGTCTATTAACTAGTCTATGGATTAGTCTATTGCCTAGTCTATGGACTAGCCCTTTGACTAGTCTATTGACTAGCCAATAGACTAGTCTATACACTCTAAATAGTCTATTGCCTAGTCTATAGACTAGCTTATTGACTAGCCAATAGACTAGTCTATTCATTCTAAATATTCTATTGCCTAGTCTATGGACTAGTCTATTGACTAGTATATGGACTAGCCTATTTTCTAGTCTATGGATTAGTCTATTGCCAAGTCTATGAACTAGCATATCAACTAGTCTATTGACCATCTTATTGACTAGTCTATGGACTAGTCTATTGACTAGCGAATAGTTGCCTAGTCTATGGACTAACTTATTGACTAGCCTATTTAATATATTTTTGACTACTCTATAGACTAATCTATTTACTAGTCTATGTACTCGTCTAGCCTATCACTAGCCAATGGGCTAGTGTATAAACTAGTCTATTGACTATGGTCTATGGACTAGTCTATTGAATAGTTCATACACCAGTCAATAGAGTAGTCTATTGAGTAGTCCAGTAACTAGCCTGTTGACTAGCCTACTTGCAAAAAATAAAAAAATATAGACTTTATGGACTAGTCTATTGTATATATTTTTTTTATTTTTTCAGTTTTAATAATATTTATTTAAAAGCAAGCATTTATCCCTATAAATATTTTCTTTAACCCTTTTTATTCGTTTTGATATGTGTGTGTATTTTTTTACCCCCTTATTCACAATCAAAATTTTTATTTTATAAACAGTTTATAAATTAGATTTTCTATGGAAATTTTGTTTTATATACCATTTATAAAATAAAAATGTTGTTTGTGAATAAGGGGGTAATATTTAATGAAATTTTTATTTGTTTCATAACCTAAAGGTTAGAACAAACATTGCCAGTAGTGATTTTGCTAACCATACTTATTTTATAAGTTTGTTTTATAAGTTTTTATAAATATGAAAAAAATATATATGAATAAATAAATACAATAACTAAATTGTGTATAGTAGGGAGGTTGTCTCTTATATGGAGATAAAAATTCTAAAATATAAAACTTAATTCTCTCCATTAGAATAAAAAATGTCTATAAATTTGTTACATCTGATATTACTGTTGTTTTGATTGCCAGCAATCGAACTCATAAGACCCAAACTAATATACTAACCTAATAGCAACAAGTTTAGCATGACCTTCTAGGACAAAAGTTCATTTAGTTAACAATATTTTCATATCTAATATGCATTTTTTATATTTTATATTCTACTTTAACAAATAGGATTTGAAATATAATACATATTAAATATTTTTTAAACAGCATTTTTTGAAGTTGAAAAATATTAAATAACAATATAAGCTAAATCCTTTTACAGCTTAACAACTTGTAATTTTTATTATTAATTTTTAAGGGTTATTTTTTACAATGAGTATTAAAAGACTTAAAAATCAAAAACAAATCAAGGATACAATTTATTATATAAACTAAAAAGCTTTTTAGTAAATAATATATACAACATAATATAGAAATTACTAACAAAGTGTAGAAGTTGCAAATTGAAATAATGTTATGAAGAATATTTCACAGACTAACTAAATAATTGCTGAAGATTACAAGACCTAAATATCCTTCTTTATTTATCACCTGTAATTTATTTTCATTTCCTGTTCCCTATTTTTTTCCAATTTCCTTTTAATTGTACTTTATTGGAACATTAATTTATTTTAATTGTTTCAATGATTTTATATGTGTAAAATTTGCTTACAACGTAATGCCTATTTAGACATAAATCCAGTCGAATGACAGTAATTAAATTTAAATATTTAATTAATTTACCAGCTGTACATTATTGTTTTAGTGCGTAGTATCAAATGTTGTAGGCCTTTTTGTATTTAAATTAATGAGTGTATTCTTAACATGCATTTTGTTTAAATATTTAGAATTTTCATTTTATAAACATGTACAAACAATATCAATTTTAATAGTTATTTACTAAACATTTTTACATGAAAATTATAAACTAAACAATAGATTTTATAGTTGTAAACACGGAGAAATATAAAAACGAAATAATAACCTAGCGAACAACAGCAGGATGAAAACAAGTCTATTCGGCTTTACCGAATAGATTTTTTATACTTATTTCTTGAATTTAATAAAACTTATGTTTTTAAAATTTTCTAGTTTTTTGTTAATTTTACATCGCACAATCTTCCATCCCTGACTCTACCATTAATTTCTTTAAAAACAGAGTACAGCTTAATATGATATGTACATACATATGTTACATATAACATATGGAGCTGCATGCTGCAATTGTTTTCTTTGCAAAAACTCACATTATTTGAAATCATTTTCGAGGGTTGTTTCGGAATTTTGCTCACATCTTCCTCTTTTATGGAGAAGATATCTTGAGAAAATTATTTTTTAGGTGCGGAACACACAGGTCTCAACTTAATATATTTCGCTATGTATAAGCATCCGGAATATATGTATAAACTTTATAAGTTCTGAAAATTATACTGTAATCTACACTAGTAGACTGCATCAGATTCTTCAGAAGTGCGTTAGTTTGATGTGGGCTTCGTAATAATTACATACTTGATGAAATCACTGTGCACATTCTGTATGGTAGGGATTACGCGAACCATTATTTTATTGTTGACGAAGTTAGTTAGTTAATTAGTTAGGTTAGTAGTTAAGTTAGTTAGTTAGTTAGTTAGTTTAGTTAGTTAGTTAGTTAGTTAGTTAGTTAGTTAGTTAGTTTAGTTAGTTCGTTAGTTAGTTTAGTTAGTTTAGTTAGTTTAGTTAGTTAGTTAGTTAGTTAGTTAGTTAGTTAGTTAGTTAGTTAGTTAGTTCGTTAGTTTAGTTAGTTTAGTTAGTTAGTTCGTTCGTGTTCGTTAGTTAGTTCGTTCGTTCGTTAGTTCGTTCGTTGTTCGTTCTTAGTTGTTCGTTCGTTCGTTCGTTCGTTTTCGTTCGTTTCGTTTCGTTCGTTTCGTTCGTTCGTTAGTTCGTTTCGTTCGTTATTTGTTCGTTCGTTCGTTCGTTCGTTCGTTTTTTTTTCGTTCGTTCGTTCGTTCGTTCGTTCGTTCGTTCGTTTCGTTCGTTCGTTCTTCGTTCGTTTCGTTCGTTCGTTTCGTTCGTTCGTTGTTCGTTTCGTTCGTTCGTTTCGTTCGTTCGTTCGTTCGTTCGTTCGTTCGTTTTCGTTCGTTCGTTCTTCGTTCGTTCGTTCGTTAGTTCGTTCGTTCGTTCGTTCGTTCCGTTAGTTCGTTCGTTCGTTCGTTCGTTCGTTCGTTCGTTCGTTCGTTCGTTCGTTCGTTCGTTTCGTTCGTTCGTTCGTTCGTTCTTTCGTTTCGTTCGTTCGTTCGTTGTTCGTTCGTTCGTTCGTTCGTTCGTTCGTTCGTTTTTTCGTTTCGTTCGTTCGTTCTTCGTTCGTTCGTTCGTTCGTTCGTTTGTTCTTCGTTCGTTCGTTCGTTCGTTCGTTCGTTCGTTCGTTCGTTAGTTCGTTCGTTCGTTCGTTCGTTCGTTCGTTCGTTCGTTCGTTTCGTTCGTTCGTTCGTTCGTTCTCGTTCGTTCGTTCGTTCGTTCGTTCTTTCGTTCGTTCGTTTCGTTCGTTCGTTCGTTCGTTCGTCGTTCGTTTCGTTCGTTCGTTCGTTCGTTCGTTCGTTGTTCGTTCGTTCGTTCGTTCGTTCGTTCTTTCGTTCGTTCGTTTTCGTTTCGTTCTTCGTTCGTTCGTTCGTTCGTTCGTTGTTCGTTTCGTTTCGTTCTTTCGTTCGTTTTCGTTCGTTCGTTCGTTCGTTCGTTCGTTCGTTTCGTTCGTTCGTTCGTTCGTTCGTTCGTTCGTTCGTTCGTTCGTTTTCGTTCGTTCGTTCGTTCGTTCGTTTCGTTCGTTCGTTCGTTCGTTCGTTTCGTTCGTTCGTTCGTTCGTTCGTTTCGTTCTTCGTTCGTTCGTTTCGTTCGTTCGTGTTCGTTCGTCGTTCGTTCGTTCGTTCGTTCGTTCGTTCGTTCGTTCGTTTCGCCTTCCCTCGTTGTGTTTGCTGGTCTTTCCCTCCCCCCCCCCTCCCCCCCCCCCCTCCCCCTCCGTTTGTGCGCCCTGTCCCCTCGTTCTTTTTTTCCTTTTTCCTCTTTCCATTGTAGCTTTTGTTCTCGCTATAAAAACATTAAATACAGACGTAATTATAATGAACACAGACTAAAAATTAAATACAATTAACAAAGTGCCTATTTAGTTATTTATATGAGAAAGTCATTTTAGCTCACACAGCTTACACCACTAAATTTTACAAAATATTTGAATAATTAAATGTAAATTTATACACTTATATAAAGGATTTTATGTAGAGTGTAATTACTAATTTAATAATGTGTAAAAAATTAAACTCAATGAACTAACGGATGGTAGAAAATGTACGCAGTACAGTGGGAAAAATTTCTCAAAAATATTTGAATGTTTCGCTTGATAATGATTAAACATTTAAATTTGTTATTTACATTTCCATTATAGTTTTCACATTTTGAAATAAAAGTTCTATAAAAAGGAGCCATAGAAAATTATTAGTTTATAAATTTTTCTATAGTTCATTATAATGGACTAAACTTAAAATTGTATAAGCTCGTAATCTCCTTTCTCAACAAAATTGTAGATGTTTACTTTTTCGTTATGTTATGTTAAAATAAATTATTTTTGGCTACTAAGTTTTCTTCAGCAAACTTCTCACCCAAGTGTAATCGTCACGTCTGCCATAAAACACTCCATATGTATTTTACAGCATTTAAATATAATAAAATATTTGCCTGTATTTAATTTCCTGCCTCCTCACTACCACATTTCGCCCACATTTTAGGTTTTTATTTCCTTTATTGTAGGTGTTGTTGTTGATGCTCTCGTTGTTTTTTGGTGTTTGTTAAGTAATTTGTTGATTTACAAATAAACACCATATTTATTTCATGCTGAATATAATTTAAATTTTACACGATATTGTTTGCTTGTTTGTTTATTTATTGTTTTTTGCTTGCTTTTGTTCTTGTCGTAATTCAGATTTGGCATAAAAGTTACGAATTTAACAAATGTTGATTTTGTTAGTCAGATTTTTGTTGTTGTTGCCTTTAGCCTGCGTTTATATTTTATTATTCGTTGTTGTTGTTGTTGTTGATGATGTTTTTGTAGGGATAACAAAATAATTTCCTGTTTAACATTTTTAGCATGAAAAACGGTTTTGTTATTGTTTGGTTTTATTGTTTAGATTTATGTATTTCAATTATATTATTTAAAATTACTCTAAACATACATGCGGTTAGAGAAACACGGTATTAGAATGTACATAATGTATGACATTGAATATATAGTTGGGGGCAAAATTTTAGTACAATTTAACATAATTGTGAAAGTTTTATAACTTGTTAAGATTTCTATTTCCAATTGTTTTATTTTTTTTTTTTAATTTATATATTTCACATGTTCTCTTAAACGATTTCGAAGAATAACTGCTAATTTTTGCACCTCCACTGTAATCAGAATGAAATATTTAGAAGGTTTCATAAGCAGTGAAACATTAGACGGCTTCAATATTTGATTGACAGCAATTCCCGATAGATATTTTAAAATACTTAAAAAAAATTTATAAACACTCAGATAACATAATTATAACTAATTCTGAAATGTTACACTTATTAGTGATTAGTATAGGCTAATTAATTTTAATCAGCTTGAATCAGTAGTGATGTGGTTCCGAAATTGACGGATCATATCGTTGCGCGCTAAACTGGTTTTCATAGATGGACCCTATATGAGGCGTATGTATGTCTCGGGCCATAATTGACCTTTCCCATTCTCCTTCAGAAAATCTCTTTTTACAGCTCAAACATTATTCATAATTTCATATTCTGTAGAGCCCGGTTTATTATTGACTTAAGCCCCTATTAAACTCATAAGCCCATATATTTCACCACCCTCCAAAATTAACATAATAATAGAGTCAAAACTATGGTTCAGACAAGATTAGTCAATACCAGACTATACTCAAGACTATAGTCAATATTGTAGACCCATCATGGCTATTGACCATACAACTGCCAAGCCAATAGTTCAGACTTTAGTCAAGACTGTAAACTTGACAATATGCTAGACTATAGACCAAACTAAATATTAGACTATAATACAGACTGTAAACTGGAGTATAGTACAGACTAGACCATAGACAATATTATAGACTAGACTATGGACTAGAGGGAAAAGGAAATATACACGACTGGTACCAAATTGACACCAAAGAGTTTATAATTTTCAATAACATTCGTTGTCAAAGTATATACATACGTACGACAACACTATGTCGTTGCAACAATTCGTTGTCGAAACCTTAATTTTATACACAACCGTTGTCACAAACATGGTAAGTTCACTATTAACAACTGATTGATTGTCAATAGTGAGCTTACCACGTTTGTTAACATTTAGACAACGGATGTGTATAAAATTTAGATTTCGATAACGAATTGTTGCAATGCTGTCAACATTACAAAGTTTTGTCGTACGTATGTATATACTTTGACAACGGATGGTATTGAAAAATTATAAACAGTTTGGTGTCAATTTGGTACCAGGTGTGTATATTTCTTTTTCCCTCTGTGTACCTGTATTATGGACTAGACAAGACTATAGATAATAGACAAGATTACAGCTAGGACTATATATTATATTATGGTCATTATTGTAGATTAGATTATAATCAAAACTATCGTCGCGATTATAGTCAAGACTTTAGACAAGACTATAATTAAGACTAAAGACCAGATTAATGCCAGATTAGTCAATATTGTAGACTTGACTATAGAACAAACTATAATCAAGATTATAGAGTCAACTAAAGTCAAGCTTATAGACCAGACTTTAGAGCAGACTACAGTCAGACTAAAATGAGGATTATAAAGTCATGACATTAGTACTGACTATAGTAAAGTTTATATTTATACTAGGCTATAGTCGGGATTATATGTATATAACTATAAACTAGATTATAGTTAAGGCATCTAGTTAAGGTATCTAGCTGACTTCTACATATAAAACTTTGAATTACAACCAGTATCAAGTTATTTTTCCCCATTGTTAAGCTCCAATAAAGTCATTCCCACTACAATGAGCTAATAAATATATTTTTGTGAGCCCATATACTATATAGGTGTGTTTGTAAACAAATTTTAGTTAAAATTATTATAAATATTTAGGCATATAAATATGTATATCCGTGTATGTAGATAATGTCTAAAAACATGTACAATGATATACATATAAATTTATATTATGTATGGATATACTTTTTTTTACCCGATTAATGATATGTTGTGTTGTTGCTCTCAGGCTTGTCTCCCATTATCAGATGTAGAACTGCCATATATTTATACATTTTAATGAGTCCCTCATGTGTTGATATTGACACGCGTTTATCATTTGAAAGAGAGTGAACAAAAACTAAATGGAAACAAAATCATACACGAATTTGCAAAATAGAGTGGAGGAGCGATTTATGAAGTGTGTTCTTATGTATGCGTGTGATGCTGACATGGAACAGTGGTGTTTAAATGATACAAAGATGACAAGTAGTAGATTTTCGAAAATCAAAATAATAAAGCCTTAAATAAAACAAGCTTTATTTAGGGATTATTAAGCATTTGCCTTTGTCATTGTCTCTTATTTAAAACGAACATTTTCCTTAGCATTCGTCCTACTTAACCACTGTTCAAATTAAGTGTCATAGAAAAACTCAACTTTGACATGTTTTTATAATTCATATTGATGTTGTGTACGCGTAAATGTGGCAATGAATGTGTGTGCGTGTTTATTTTAATACATGTATATTTGTGTGTGTGTTTTTGTATATGTACATGTATACGGATGTGTTTTATTGGATTTAATTCTATGGTGTATAATTTTAGAACCTCAACCATTAGATATCAACAATACAAAATCATCGTAATCATCGTTGTCATTATCTATGTAAAACTACACATGTGAACAGAAAAATAAGTGTAAATTTAGTAGTATATTCATAATTTTAAAAAATTTACAATTATTCTACTTTTAAGCGAGTTATACAAAAACATTTAAAAAAATTTCATTGTTCATTATGGAATAGTTTTCCAAATTACAAAAAAAATAATTTTTTTAACTATTAACTGAATTTTTGTCACGTGTGTGTCTGTAAGCTTTAATTCTATAACACACGCACTTAAATCGTATTTAGACACACATACATAAACAAATAAATATATCTGTAATATGGCAGATGTAAAGGAATAACATACAGTTATCAGGTTTAATTATTTAATTAGCACTTAAAACATGGGGTTTTAATTTTTGTTGTCCTTGTTTTTTTCCACACACATACTGTATTTAATATTTCCCTGTTACCACTGTGGTGTTGTGGTATATCGTTGTTGTTGTACTTTTAAATATAAAATGTTTGTTCTACTTTGTAAATGTGTGTAAATCTCTAACGTTGACCTTTTAGTGGCCTTCCAGTTTTATGATATTCATCTAAAATAAGCCACCAACACACACACACAAACATAAATAAAATAACACACATCCATACATATACCATTTCATTAGTATAATACATATATACACAGGAAATATTCTTTTATATTCTCTCTCATTCATTTATTTCATACAGTTATTTTATTTAGATCCTGACATTTTGTTGTTGCATAACCATACGTTTTTATGGTTAAACTAAACGCCTAAATGTATGCATCATCACACATGAAAATATTAAAACAAATACATACCAACAAACATCCACATATATATGGCTGTAATTTACAATATTTGGTTAAGAGCTGTGGGAATTAATTTGAATTTTAGTTAGGTTAGGTACTTTTAAAGGGATTTTGTTTACTAAATTAAAGTACTTACCATTTGGTGATACAGTTAGTGAACGGTTTCCAAGGTAGAAAATTGTTTCATTATATTAATAAACATGTAGATGTGTATAAGTGGTAGAACGTTCCTCCTAATGTGCACAAGAATCTGATTTAAATCTTAAAAAGCGAACATTTCAGTGCTTCCACTATGAACTAAAAACCAGTGGCAATCTGGGAGAATCTGTTCTGTTAGCCTGATTTTATATTTTTAAATTGGGAAAATTATTTAGTAAAATTGAAAAACTTGTCCGTCCTGCTGTGAACAAGCCTGTTTACTAAGATTCATTTTCTGCCAAAATGGAACCTATCACATATAGGGAACTCATGGTTTTCACGAGACATCTTCATCTTGCACGTTTCGCTGCTGTTTTATATCTTCCATGTAAGATTACACTGTCCTAGCTATTGGAGTAACGTTACGTCTCCACGTGCCCTATGGTCAACTTATTGAAGTTCGAAGAAGCAATCAGTATTCTTTAGAACTACTACTACACTACTCTATAGGCTAGACTCTAAACTAGACTATAGACTAGACTATAGACTAGATTATAGACTAGACCAACTACTAGAAAATAGACTAGACTATTGACTAGACCATTTACTAGACTATAGACTAGACTATAGACTGGACTATAGACTAGACTACAGACAAGACTATAGACTAGACTATACTCTAGATTATAGACTAAACTTTAGACTAGACTTTAGACTAGACTATAGACTAGACTATAGACTAGACTATAGACTGGACTAGAGAGACTATAGACTAGACTATAGACTAGACTATAGACTAGACTATAGACTAGACTATAGACTAGACTATAGACTAGACTATAGACTAGACTATAGACTAGACTATAGACTAGACTAGACTAGACTATAGACTAGACTATAGACTAGACTATAGACTAGACTATAGACTAGACTAGACTAGACTATAGACTAGACTAGACTAGACTAGACTAGACTAGACTAGACTAGACTAGACTATAGACTAGACTAGACTAGACTAGACTAGACTAGACTAGACTAGACTAGACTAGACTAGACTAGACTAGACTAGACTAGACTAGACTAGACTATAGACTAGACTAGACTATAGACTAGACTAGACTATAGACCAGACTATAGACTAGACTAGACTATAGACTAGACTATAGACTAGACCATAGACTGGACTATAGACTAGACTATAGACTAGACTATAGACTAGACTATAGACTAGACTATAGACTAGACTATAGACTAGACTAGACTATAGACTATAGACTATAGACTATAGACTATATAGTCTATAGTCTATAGTCTATAGACTATAGACTATAGACTATAGACTAGACTAGACTAGACTATAGACTAGACTATAGACTAGACTATAGACTAGACTATAGACTAGACTATAGACTAGACTATAGACTAGGCTATAGACTAGACTATAGACTAGACTATAGACTAGACTATAGACTAGACTATAGACTAGACTATAGACTAGACTATAGACTAGACTATAGACTAGACTATAGACTAGACTATAGACTAGACTATAGACTAGACTATAGACTAGACTATAGACTAGACTATAGACTAGACTATAGACTAGACTATAGACTAGACTATAGACTAGACTATAGACTAGACTATAGACTAGACTATAGACTAGACTATAGACTAGACTATAGACTAGACTATAGACTAGACTATAGACTAGACTATAGACTAGACTATAGACTAGACTATAGACTAGACTATAGACTAGACTATAGACTAGACTAGACTATAGAGTAGACATATAGACTAGACTATAGACTAGACTATAGACTAGACTATAGACTAGACTATAGACTAGACTATAGACTAGACTATAGACTAGACTATAGACTAGACTATAGACTATACTATAGACTAGACTATAGACTAGACTATAGACTAGACTATAGACTAGACTATAGACTAGACGATAGACGAGACTATAGACTAGACTATAGACTAGACTATAGACTAGACATAGACTAGACTATAGACTAGACTATAGATAGACTAGACTATAGACTAGACTATAGACTAGACTATAGACTAGACTATAGACTAGACTATAGACTACTATAGACTAGACTATAGACTAGACTATAGACTAGACTATAGACTAGACTATAGACTAGACTATAGACTAGACTATAGAAGACTATAGACTAGACTATAGACTAGACTATAGACTAGACTATAGACTAGACTATAGACTAGACTATAGACTAGACTATAGACTAGACTATAGACTAGACTATAGACTAGACTATAGACTAGACTATAGACTAGACCATAGACTAGACTATAGACTAGACTAGACTATAGACTAGACTATAGACTAGACTATAGACTAGACTATAGACTAGACTATAGACTAGACTATAGACTAGACTATACTAGACTATAGACTAGACTAGACTAGACTATAGACTAGACTATAGACTAGACTATAGACTAGACTATAGACTAGACTAGACTATAGACTAGACTATAGACTAGACTATAGACTAGACTATAGACTAGACTATAGACTAGACTATAGACTAGACTATAGACTAGACTATTGACTAGACTATAGACTAGACTAGACTATAGACTATACTAGACTAGACTAATTAAATATTAATTTAAATAAATTTTTAATATAAAAATCAACATCTTTTCTCGTAAAAATTTTGAGTTGTTTCTTTCATTAACAAAACTAAATATGCAGCAAAAAGTACCTTACATAAAATCCCTTTAAGTGCATATTTAAGATACATATAAAGGGCTTTGCTGGTGTTGTTGTTTTTTTCTACTACTTACTTTCATATAATTCTTTATATTTATGCTCACACTATAAAAACCAGTCATGTAATAAACAACCATTTCAATTCATACTCTAAAATTGTAGATGGAGAGATGGATGAATGGTTGCATGAATGTAATTATGTATATCTGGATGGTTGGTTGGTTGGTTAGCTGCATGAATGAGTGAAAATATAGATGATTATTTAATATTATGTTCATAAGAGTAGCGGTGAAGTTAATGGTGATGCCTCTGCTGTTTATAGTTTACTGGTATATTTGTTCCTATTTTTTATTGCTGCTAATTTGGAGTATATTTTACAGTTGTACTTTTTATGGTGACAACATTTTGTTTGCTGTTGGTTTTGTTGTCGTTTTTCATTGAATGAGTGAATAAAAGAACGAATGTAATGGTGTGCACATGTACTTATGTGTAAAATATGTAAATTTTCTTTTTTATATGAGTGTATGAGATCATTGTGAGAGTGTTCATAAGAGTTTCTGTTAGAGAATGTGTAATTCGTGTTTTTGTTTCTGTTGTATTAGTTTGATAAACATTGGTTTGTATGAAAGGTCTTGTAACAGATATACTCTCATACACTCGCGCTTTTGTTGAGAGAAAAAATATAAATTTCAAATAGGATTTTTTAATATTACTAAAAATGTTGAAGTAAAATATCATGTATTTTTTTAACCTACATCAATATAGTAGAAAGAGTATTATACTTTTGTCAGGTATGTATACTTATGAAATGATGTTTCTAAAAGCCATAAAGAACAAAAATTGGGTTAAAAAATTTAAACTTAAATAACCTCTTAAAGAACACTTGAACTCTTTAAAATGAGTCAATTATTTATGTATAAAATTGGTATAAAGTTTATTTTATTGTAGGGTATTATATTGTCGAACATGACCTTTCATACTTTCTTACTATCTTATTTAATATTTTCCTACACAGTAACGGTGTTTCTACCTTCATTACAACCTTTATTTGCACGTTTTTTTTTTTTTTTGCTAAACATCTTTTAATTTATTTTTCATTTTAACAAGTTTGTTGTGTTGAACTAGAATATTAAACACATTTTTTTCATAAAAGCAACAGCGAAAAATAAAATAACAAATTAAAAAGTAACTTCAAAATGAAAATGTTTAAACAAGGAAGAAAACAATTATAAAGTTGCTAATTTTTGTACATACAATTAGCTTGTTTAAGGAACAGCGAAAAAATATGAATACATAATTAATTTAAAATTTAAAAAATTTCTTAGGAATTTTAAATAGTTTTTTTTCAAGAAGATATTATCAGCAACAATTCTCTTAACTATATATTTAAAGATGTAAATGAAAAGGAATATATCCAACCCAATTTATGTTAATTAAGATTTTAAAATTACATATGTACTAACCAAAGTGCTTGTAAAACAACTATGACGAATGAGTAATATATTCTCTCCAACAAATAGAAAAAATATCATATCAATCATACGCATACGATAACCATTATAATACAAGTCTTTACAAAAACAAATTAATCTGTAAGCACAAACAAAATTTAAATAAAATATTACATATTATGTTTGCTTGTGTTTGTTAGCTTAATTAATAGAATATTTGTAATTATTTACTTTAATTTGTCAATACCGCCAGTCCAACGAGCTTAACAACACAAAAGCTTTGAAAATAATGAGCAGTGATGTAATTAATTTAGTTTAGAATTTCATTGAAATAATTGAAATAAATTGATTTACTAACTAAAATAATTGAAATATTTTTGTTTATAAATTTTTAATAATAGAAACGAAATAGGAGATAGGACGGAAAAAGGGCCTTAGTAATGTTATTACTCACTAACTAACTAACAACTAACTAACTAACTAACTACTAACTACTAACTAACTAACTAACTAACTAACTAACTACTAACTAACTAACTAACTAACTAACTAACTAACTAACTAACTAACTAACTAACTAACTAACTAACTAACTAACTAAAACTAACTAACTAACGAACTACTAACTAACTAACTAACTAACTAACTAACTAACTAACTAACTAACTACTAACTACCTAACTAACTAACTAACAACTAACTACTAACTAACTAACTAACTAACTAACTAACTAACTAACTACTACTAACTAACTAACTAACTAACTAACTAACTAACTAACTAACTAACTAACTAACTAATAACTAACTAACTAACTAACTAACTAACTAACTACATAACTAACTAACTACTAACTAACGAATAACTAACTAACTAACTAACTAACTACTACTAACTAACTACTAACATAACTAACTAACTAACTAACTACTAACTAACTAACTACTAACTAACTACTAACTAACTAACTAACTAACTAACCTAACTAACTAACGAACTAACTAACTACTACTAACTAACTACTAACTAACTACTAACTAACCTAACTACCTAACTAACTAACTAACTAACTAACTAACTAACTAACTACTCACTACTAACTAACTAACTAACTAACTAACTAACTAACTAACTAACTAACTAACTAACTAACTAACTAACTAACTACTACTAACTAACTAACTAACTACTAACTACTACTAACTAACTAACTAACTACTACTAACTAACTAACTAACTAACTAACTAACTAACTAACTAACTACTAACTAACTAACTAACTAACTAACTACTAACTAACTAACTAACTAACTACAACGAACTAACTAACTAACTACTAACTAACTAACTAACTAACTAACTAACTAACTAACTAACTAACTAACTAACTAACTAACTAACTACTACTAACTAACTAACTAACTAACTAACTAACTAACTAGAAACTAACTAACTAACTAACTACTAACTAACTAACTAACTAACTAACTAACTACTAAACTAACTAACTAACTAACTAACTACGAACTAACTAACTAACTAACTAACTAACGAACTAACTAACTAACTAACTAACTAACTAACTAACTAACTAACTAACTAACAACTAACTAACTAACTAACTAACTAACTAACTAACTAACTAACATACTAACTAACTAACTAACTAATTAACTAACTAATTAACTAACATATCTCTCTGCGTCATTCGTATGGTACACTTTATTGAGTTTGCAACAATTTTAATTGAGTAATGATGCCAATTCTTGGCCTGGGCGATTGTCCATCTTTGAATACTTCTGAATCATACGCCATTTTTTGTGAATAGCTCTTGTTTAGAAATTCTTCTGAAATAATTTGAAATCTATCTTCGTTATAATACTTTTTGTTTGAATTCGTAATAATGCACTAAATATTATATTAATAAACATAATCATAACAATTATAATTATGTAAAATGACATTGTTGTGATTATTTATTATGTATATTCAATCTGATAAATTAAATGATTTTGGTATTTTACAATAAATTTCTTTGGAAATTAATATAACGCCTAAAACTATGCTATGTACATATATACAAAATATTTCAACACATTTTGCCTAAATAAAAAGTATAAATGAATGTGTATCAGTGCTTATACAATAAATTGTTAAGTATAATAATGCAATTTAATAAATCATTATTAATTGAAAGATGTAATTAATAATAAAATTGTTTAGATATTCAATTTGAATAATAATTTTCTTTAGTTCTTTATCAATTACCCGAAAAGCATATGTAAATAATACACAATTTATTGTATATTAAAGCATTGGTTTATATTTTAGTCAAATTTGTGAAAAAAAAGAACACCCACCTTTCATTATTAAGTAATTTTCCGGAAATTTCTTGTCATTGTCTGTTTTTTTTTGCGTTGAAGCGTGTGTTTTTTTTAATGTTTCAATTTTGTTTGATACGTTTTTCTTGTGATTTAATGAACTTAAAAACTAAAGTTAAAACATCGTTGCTTTCTTTTTTATTTTCTTTGTAAAAAATTTTCTGTTGTAAATTAGTGCTCATTAAAAATATATTATTTTTCTTGGTAATTTATTAGAAAATATGTCATTATAAATATTACAGTTAGGAGTGTAGTAATAAATAAATTTCTAATGAATATATTTTTAATTATTTCTTTGCAGGTAAATACATTGTAATATTTTGTAAGGATAATATAATGCGTAAGTAGTAGATTTTATATATACACAAATTAATGAATTTTATTTGAGCTTTTAAACAAAAAAATTTTATTTTACTAAAGAAAATAAACAAACACTTAATAATTCATTGACTTTTTAAGATGAAAGTCTGAATGTTGAACTTTCAAATAGAAATTTCTCTATACTTCTTCAATAGTGAGAAGAATGGGATCGTATGAGTAATACATGTTTATTTTGATAAAATATAAACAACAATCATACGTTCTGGTTTATTATATTTTATATTTTCTATACAGAAAAATGTGCTCTTATTGGCACAGCTTCTTTTAGGCATCATTCTGATAACGTTTTGTTTCGAAAATTCAATATTCAACATTTCTTTAGAAAAATTAGTCAGTCTCTGATCAATAGTTCATTACAAAAGCTTCTCAGACACATGTCATTAGTCAGTAGGAAGAGGTCGTATGAGTAATGTTTATTTTGCTAAAATTTAAATAACAATCATACGTTCTGGTTTATATTTTTATTCTGAATTCACATTTTCTATACAGAACAATTGCTTCTATTGGTGCACTTTCTTATCAATTTTTCTCTTGAAAATTAATCAATATTTATTTAAAAAATCTGGTCAGTTGTATCAATAGTACAAGAATAAATTTGGTGATGATATAGCGATGAAAAAAGAAGATATAACTTTATTTTAATGTTGACAAAATGAACTTTCAGATGGCCTTTTAAAAATAAAGTTGTTTTGGAGCTGTTATAACTTCTTAAAAAAGCCAAAAAGTAGTTTTTTTAACTTTAGACTACTATATCTCAATACTTTAGAAAATTTGACTGCCTGTGTTCTTTAAAAGTTTTCGTTACAAAAGTTTTCTTTTTATTATTTTTCAATAGTGTGCGTATAAGTAATGTTTATTTTGATAAAATATATGTAAATAACAATCATACGTTCTGGCACATCTCCATTCTGATCAATTTTTTTCTCGAAAATTTTATCAATATTTATGAAAAATTGGTCAGACTCTAATGTCTTTGATCAATATTTCTCTTGTTTAATAATACTTTGGATATATAAGTTAAATTTGGAAGGGGGCTTTTTATAGGGGCTAGGGTCAAATGAGGCCCTACCAAGCCCTACCAAATTTCATTGAATCTTCAAAATTGCGACCTGTAGTTTGATTACAAGGTTTACATGGACGGACGGACGGACAGACGGACAGACGGACAGACGGACAGACGGACAGACGGACAGACAGTCAGTCAGTCAGACAGACAGACAGACAAACAGACAGACAGACAGACATACGGACAGACAGACGGACGGACAGATATAGCTAAATCGACTCAGAAAATGATTCTGAGCCGATTTGTATACTTAGAGGTGGGTATAGGACCAATGTTATTGTGCGTTACAAACATCAGCACAAACCCAATATACCCTCCCCACTAAAGTGGTGTAGAGTATAAAAAGTGTTTTCATCTTAGACTAATATATATGTACACGTTTTTATAATCATTTAAGAAAAACACATCTTAGCTTTTCATAAGTTATAAATTGAAAATTTGTATAATAAAATATTTAATTAAAACCGGATATTTCTATTCAAATCAATTTCCCATTTCAATTAAATTTGTTTTGTATTAATATTAACATAATCTTCCTGGCATGGTATTTAGGTGCGAAATGTCCTTATCGTCTTAAGAAAACACAATAAAACTAAACCCTTTTCTTTTACTACTAAATGTCAGTTAAATGAAGCCTTAACTAAATATTTAAATGCGAAAATCTTTATATTTGTACTTCCGGTTTATTTTTTCTTTTCTTCTAGGAAGAAAAGGAGGAAAAAACTGTAAACATTATACTCAAATTACTTTTGCTTTTTAATCTCGTTACCATAATATTCTTTGACTATTTTTTCTTAGCATTTTACCTCTTTACAGGATTATAAGATATTGTGCTTCCTCTTTTTTTTGTTCTTCTTTTAATACATTTGTTTGGTTGTATTTAGTACACAAATAATATTTAACCGTATTTTGGGATGCTTTTGAAATCGTTAAAATAAAAGAATATTTTACTGGCATTTAGAGAAGAAAGAAACCTAAGAACACCCTCAAGTGTATAAGAAAGTGTAAAATAAATCCTATTTATTAAAAAAAAATAAACTGAAAAATATTCCTTCTATCGAAAACATGAATTTATATATCAACTTTTAAACGCATGAATGCATTTTGGCCCAATGTTATTCCTCATGTTTGGGTATCTGTTTGTATACCACCATCAAAAAAGATGGGGGGTATATTGTTTTGTCATTCCGTTTGTAAACACATTGAAATATTCGTCTAAGACCCATAAAAGTATATATATTCTGGGTCCTTATTAGATTCTAAGACGATCTAGCCATGTCCGTCCGTCTGTCCGTCTGTCCGTCTGTCCGTCTGTCCGTCTGTCCGTCTGTCCGTCTGTCTGTCTGTCTGTCTGTTGAAAACACATAGAGTTCCAAACGGAAGTAGCTAGCGAGCTGAAATTTTGCACAGATACTTATAGTTGATGCAGTTGTTTGGTATTGAAAAATGGGCAATATCGGTCCACGATTTCGCCTAGCCCCCATATAAGGCCCCCTTCAGAAAATGACTTTATCGCTCATAACTTGCTAAGGGAAGCATCAATAGCGGTGAAATTCGGCACAAACATGTTTTACGGGAACATAAATCTCATTGTAAAATTTATAAGGATAGGCCCATAATTGACCCTACGCCCCATATAAAGTCCCCTTCAGAAAATGACTTTATGGCCATAACTGGCTAATAGAACCATCAATAGCGGTGAAGTTCGGCACAAACAAATTTTATGGGAACCTAAATCTCTTTGCAAAATTTTATAAGGATAGGTCGATAAGTGACCCTACCGCCCATATAAAGTCCCCGTCAGAAAATGACTTTATCGCACATAACTGGCTAAGGGAAGCATCAATAGAGGCGAAATTCGGCACAAACGTGTTTTATAAGAATTTAAATCTCTTCGTAAAATTTTTATAAGGATCGGTTCATAATTAATCCTACACGCCCCCCCCCTTATAAGGTCCCCTTCAGAAAATGACTTTAAGGCTTATTACTGACTCAAAAATGTGAGTAAATCGATGAATTTCGACATAAACAATTTTCGTATTAGCTAAAAATCTCCCACTAAATTTTATGAGGATCGGTCTGTAATTGAGCCTAACCCCCTATAAAGTCCCCTTCAGATAATGACTTTAACGCTCATTACTGACTCAAAAATGCGATTACAGCAGTGAAAATCTACGTAAACAAGTTTTGTACTAGCCAAAAACTAAAAATCGTTTAAATTTTAGAAGTATCGATCCATAATTGACTTATATGGGGGTGGGCGTATAGGGGCGCCTTTTAACGATTCACTCCAGAGAATCACTTTAACGCTCATGTATGGCTCAAAAGTTCTTCCAAATTACGGTAGTTTTATAGGAACTCGAAGTTTTCAACTGAATTTGATGAGGATAACTAATCAAACACCCATTTTCGGTTCCCTTCAGATAAATATTTTAAACCTCATGACTGAATTAAAGATACAAGTACAGCTACATTAGATACAATAATTATTGTATAACCGACAAGGATAGGTCCATAATGACTCTACCCTCCATATAACCACTCTTACAAAAAACAGTTTATGGTTTATAAATATTGGATCAAACAAAATTAATGCTTAAGCCCTTATTAAATTCCCTCTACCAATATGTCCCTGATGTTCATATTAATATCAACATATGATTCAACATAGATCGATAATATCAAAGTTTATTTATAAGGATGATTTGATGGTGGGTATATAAGATTCGGCATGGCCGAATATAACACTCTTACTTGTTCTTTTATATTTTTCTACATCATTTGTTCATCATACTCGTCAACATCCTTTTAATACTCGAACCATTCCTGCTGCTTTTCATTTTCAACATCACTCACTCAACATTCATATATGCTGGGTTCTTTTTATTACTCGTTGTTGGTTTGTTAAAAAAAATTTCGATTTTTATTATCAAGTGAACGTGTTAAGCCAAAGAAAATGGGTTTCGATTCGTCTTTCCTTTTTGTTCATTTCTGTCCACCTACTCTATATCCCATTACCAGGGGTATAAAGAGAGTTAAAAAAATCCTTAATAACTTTATTCACGTAAAGTTTTTTGGTTTTTTACGTTTTTGTTCTCAATTTTTAAGCATATTTTAACTTTCTCTTTTACTAGTTGTTGGCTTAAGGCAAAAGCTTTTTCATTTAATGTTGATTGAGTTTTATTTCCGGTTGTGTCTGTAATTTTTTCACAGGAAATATCAGTAAACAATATAGATTTTCTGGACTTATATGTGCGAAAGCAAAAAAGCCTGCAACATATTCTTAGAAAGTAAAACAGAAGGATTAAAAAAGTCTTTATGACTTTAAATGGATTTTAATAATTTAATCTGATAAAACCAATTCCAAGAATTCAATAAACAAGAGTATCAGACTACACTCTATGAAATAATTTTCTTCTTTAACCAATATAGTTTTTAATAATTAATTTCTTTCATTTTCTTGCCAAAACTTTCTTATATATGTGGTATAGTATGAATTATGTATAATATTGTCATTTCATTGAGAACACCTGCAAATAAATAATAAAAATAATATTTAAAATAACACATGAACAAAATTTTCTGTTTCCCTTTTAAACAACTTCTGTACCCTTATCTAATCATATATAAAGAGTCTTTTATTTTCTTGGAAAATATTTAGGTAGTGTGAACATTTTAAGAATTTTAATTTAAGGATTGTTAGTGTTAGTGGGTACAGCTGGATAAAATCTTATTAGAGTTTGAAACTAGAAGATGTGAATCTCATTTTGAAAATTTAATATAGGAAGTGTTAATATGGTTTTTCTAATGCATATTAAGTTGGGTAAATGTGTTGTAAATTATTAAAGTTTTAACTAAGTTGATGAGATTCTATTCAATTTTACTCTTAAAATATGGTCAGATTCCGATACATTGTCCCAATAAAAATTTATCATATTCTGATTAATTTTTCTTTAAAAAGATGATCAGATTCTAATCAATTTGTCTCTATAAGAGTTAATCAGATTCTGATCAATTTTACCTATATAAAAGATGGTCAGATTCTAATCAAAGTTGATCAGATTCTGATCAATTCTACTCTATAAAAGCTGGTCAGATTCTGATCAATTTTACTCTATAAAAGTTGATCAGATTCTGATCAGTTTGCCTCCATAAAAGTTGAGCAGATTCTGATCAATTTGTCTTAAAAGTTGAACATCTTCTGATAAATTTTTCTCTCTGTATCAAAGTCGATCAGATTCTGATCAATTTGACTATATAAAAGCTGATCAGATGATCAATCAGATTCTTATCATATTTTCTCTGTAAAAGTTGATCAGATTCTGATCAATTTTTCTCTATAAAAGTAGATCAATTTGCCTGTATAAAAGATCAACTTTTCTCTATAAAAGTAGATAAAATTCTGACCAATTAGTTTCTATAAAAGTTTATCTGATTCTGATCAATTTTAGTCTATAAAAGTCGATCAGATTCTGATCAATTTGTCTCTATAAAAGTTGATCAGATTCTATCAATTTTTCTCTATGAAGGTCGATCCGATTCTAATCAATTTGTCTTTATAAAAGTAGATCAGATTCTGATCAATTTTTCTCTATAAAAGCCGATCAGGTTTTGATTAATTTTTCTCTATAAAAGTTGATCAGACCCTGATCAATTTCAATCTATAAAGGGGGATCAATTTTTTTATTAAACTCTGAAGAAAAGTTGATCAGATTTTCATCAATTTTCTCTAGAAAAGAAAAAAAGAAAAGTTCTTCTGTGAAGGTTGCTTGATATTTTTGATACTACCTTCCGAAATATTTCAAAAACGTTTTCCAAGGAAACATCAACAAAGTATTTTCAATATTTCAAATACATGTTTATTTTAATCCTATAAAATAATAAAACACAACCAGCAAAGTCATACTATAAACGCAGTCACGAACACACAGTAGGTATACAGAATGATAATAATATTAAGTTCTTTCAAAAAATTCTTTGACCCCATTGTAGCGAGTGAAGAAAATTTATTTGACTTTAGTTATCTTTTTGTCATGGCAATAAATCACATGTTCTTTGATACTTTTGTTTCCTACTTTTGTACAACTCTTGACGCCCATACACAAACGTACGTACGTACGTATATACCTAGTAACACACTTCATCAAAACCAGCAGGCTAACAATCGCAGTTGTACCAACTCTTACTCCAAAGACGCAATTACAAACTCCTGCTACTTGTGCTTACTGTCCTTTTTTTCTGCTAACAGAACAAGGAAATTTTGGAAATCAAATACGTTTTGTATTTTACTCTTTATTTCAAACAGGACAAAAAACAAACAATGCCTGCACCTACAAATAATTTACGTAGTATAAAAGGACGGTTTTAGATTGTCCTGGTTTTCTTTCTGCTCCTTCTCCACCTCCTTCTACTTGTTCTTGATATTTTATTGGTTTTGCAGCTAAATTTAGGTTGAGTTTTTTTGTGAGGCGCTGTTACCAGGAGTAGGAAAATAAGTTGATTATAAATAAAATTTATGTTTTCCGTACAATGTTTCAGTAATAGAATTGATATAAAAGTATAGCGAAAATAAACTGTACAGGATTAAGTTCTAGAGTAAGAGAGAAGGGTGTGGGCGGTAAAGAACCGAAGTACTACAATATGTATATATGCAAGTAATAGTACTTATTTTATGACTGTGTTCGTAATGAAAAATTAAAAAGAAATTATTTGAAATCAGGAAACCAGTAAAAGTTACTTAAGTCAACAATATCTACAAACTAAGTGAATGAAATATTAAACTTAGCTTGTTTCCTTTTTATGTCTTCTGGAAACAATAAATGTCAATTGTGGAACAAATAAGAATTTTTAAGATAAATTGATGTTTGTGATTGGAACTTTTCAAAAATTTGAACTTTTGACATAGGACAATGCTGTTTTCTAATTCAGTTCTAGTTCAGTTCTAGTTCAGTTCTAGTTCAGTTCTAGTTCAGTTCTAGTTCAGTTCTAGTTCAGTTCTAGTTCAGTTCTAGTTCAGTTCTAGTTCAGTTCTAGTTCAGTTCTAGTTCAGTTCTAGTTCAGTTCTAGTTCAGTTCTAGTTCAGTTCTAGTTCAGTTCTAGTTCAGTTCTAGTTCAGTTCTAGTTCAGTTCTAGTTCAGTTTCTAGTTCAGTTCTAGTTCAGTTCTAGTTCAGTTCTAGTTCAGTTCTAGTTCAGTTCTAGTTCAGTTCTAGTTCAGTTCTAGTTCAGTTCTAGTTCAGTTCTAGTTCAGTTCTAGTTCAGTTCTAGTTCAGTTCTAGTTCAGTTCTAGTTCAGTTCTAGTTCAGTTCTAGTTCAGTTCTAGTTCAGTTCTAGTTCAGTTCTAGTTCAGTTCTAGTTCAGTTCTAGTTCAGTTCTAGTTCAGTTCTAGTTCAGTTCTCTAGTTCAGTTCTAGTTCAGTTCTAGTTCAGTTCTAGTTCAGTTCTAGTTCAGTTCTAGTTCAGTTCTAGTTCAGTTCTAGTTCAGTTCTAGTTCAGTTCTAGTTCAGTTCTAGTTCAGTTCTAGTTCAGTTCTAGTTCAGTTCTAGTTCAGTTCTAGTTCAGTTCTAGTTCAGTTCTAGTTCATTCTAGTTCAGTTCTAGTTCAGTTCTAGTTCAGTTCTAGTTCAGTTCTAGTTCAGTTCTAGTTCAGTTCTAGTTCAGTTCTAGTTCAGTTCTAGTTCAGTTCTAGTTCAGTTCTAGTTCAGTTCTAGTTCAGTTCTAGTTCAGTTCTAGTTCAGTTCTAGTTCAGTTCTAGTTCAGTTCTAGTTCAGTTCTAGTTCAGTTTAGTTCAGTTCTAGTTCAGTTCTAGTTCAGTTCTAGTTCAGTTTTAGTTCAGTTCTAGTTCAGTTCTAGTTCAGTTCTAGTTCAGTTCTAGTTCAGTTCTAGTTCAGTTCTAGTTCAGTTCTAGTTCAGTTCTAGTTCGTTCTAGTTCAGTTCTAGTTCAGTTCTAGTTCAGTTCTAGTTCAGTTCTAGTTCAGTTCTAGTTCAGTTCTAGTTCAGTTCTAGTTCAGTCTAGTTCAGTTCTAGTTCAGTTCTAGTTCAGTTCTAGTTCAGTTCTAGTTCAGTTCTAGTTCAGTTCTAGTTCAGTTCTAGTTCAGTTCTAGTTCAGTTCTAGTTCAGTTCTAGTTCAGTTCTAGTTCAGTTCTAGTTCAGTTCTAGTTCAGTTCTAGTTCAGTTCTAGTTCATTTCTAGTTCAGTTCTAGTTCAGTTCTAGTTCAGTTCTATTCAGTTCTAGTTCAGTTCTAGTTCAGTTCTAGTTCAGTTCTAGTTCAGTTCAGTTCTAGTTCAGTTCTAGTTCAGTTCTAGTTCAGTTCTAGTTCAGTTCTAGTTCAGTTCTAGTTCAGTTCTAGTTCAGTTCTAGTTCAGTTCTAGTTCAGTTCTAGTTCAGTTCTAGTTCAGTTCTAGTTCAGTTCTAGTTCAGTTCTAGTTCAGTTCTAGTTCAGTTCTAGTTCAGTTCTAGTTCAGTTCTAGTTCAGTTCTAGTTCAGTTAGTTCAGTTCTAGTTCAGTTCTAGTTCAGTTCTAGTTCAGTTCTAGTTCAGTTCTAGTTCAGTTCTAGTTCAGTTCTAGTTCAGTTCTAGTTCAGTTTCTAGTTCAGTTCTAGTTCAGTTCTAGTTCAGTTCTAGTTCAGTTCTAGTTCAGTTCTAGTTCAGTTCTAGTTCAGTTCTAGTTCAGTTCTAGTTCAGTTCTAGTTCAGTTCTAGTTCAGTTCTAGTTCAGTTTCTAGTTCAGTTCTAGTTCAGTTCTAGTTCAGTTCTAGTTCAGTTCTAGTTCAGTTCTAGTTCAGTTCTAGTTCAGTTCTAGTTCAGTTCTAGTTCAGTTCAGTAGTTCTAGTTCAGTTCTAGTTCAGTTCTAGTTCAGTTCTAGTTCAGTTCTAGTTCAGTTAGTTCTAGTTCAGTTCTAGTTTAGTTCTAGTTCAGTTCTAGTTCAGTTCTAGTTCAGTTCTAGTTCAGTTCTAGTTCAGTTCTAGTTCAGTTCTAGTTCTAGTTCAGTTTAGTTAGTTTAGTTCAGTTCTAGTTCAGTTCTAGTTCAGTTCTAGTTCAGTTCTAGTTCAGTTCTAGTTCAGTTCTAGTTCAGTTCTAGTTCAGTTCTAGTTCAGTTCTAGTTCAGTTCTAGTTCAGTTCTAGTTCAGTTCTAGTTCAGTTCTAGTTCAGTTCTCAGTTCTTCTAGTTCAGTTCTAGTTCAGTTCTAGTTCAGTTCTTGTTCTGTTCTAATTCTGCTCAAGTTCTGTTCTAGTTCAGTTCTAGTTCTGTTCTAATTCTGCTCAAGTTCTGTTCTAATTCAGTTGTTGTAATTAACTTCATTAATAAATTTATTTATAAATATTATAAAGTAGCAAGTAAATTAAGGTAAATTGTATATTTAGTTCTTTAACAATTAAAGGAGTTTTTCAACACATCTCTTTTTAACTTTTTCCCTAGTTCTATTAGTATTTTTTTACCAAAGTAAAAACTAAATCTTTCTAGCATTCTTGGAGTAAGGGCATTTGCGTGTAAAAAAAACAAATTAACGATTTGTTTGAAACACAAATTTACCCAGAAAATCATTTAGGACCTAATTAAATGTTGAGACAAATGAGTTGTTAAAAAAGGCGCAAAAGAAAATGTTAAGAGGAAAAATCCGAAATGAAAAAAATCACAGATGAAAGGCAAACGAAAGAAAGAAAACTGCGAAATACCCTAATCACTTTACTAAATGGACATTTTAACGTTATGCCATTAATGTACGTCATTAAAAGAAAAAAAATTGAGAAAAAATTAAATTTGTTAAACAAATAGAAAAAATTTGTTTTAATAAAAACATTTTGTGGCAGATAACAGAGCAACAAAACAAGACTAGGGCTTTAATTTAAAACTGCTGCTGCAAGAAAACACTTATTAAGAAAAAGAAAGACTTGCTTTTAATTCCAATTTCTTGTTGAAAAAAAAAAAAAAAAAACAACTTGTTAATTTAAATCTTTAAAAAGGTGATGAATTGATTGTTTTAAATAGAACAGAGTGTGTTTTTTTTTTCTGTATTTGAGGAAAAGTCCTTAGGGGTAAATTTGAAACTTAAAAAAAAATAATAATTGGTGGATTAAAGAAATTCCTTTAACGTGTCTACAATTTATTACATTAAAGCCAAAACATGTTTCGACTTGAGTTCCCTGTGGTTGAAACATTTCCAAGTTCTACAGAAAATCCGGTGGGAATTAAAAAATCATTAAAAATATCAACCCTATTGTAAAAATGCATGTTGCTTGCGTGTTTAAAAGTTTTATTGTATGTGTATGCATGCTTAACAACTACTACAAAACAACTAGGATATGAAAACTCACTCGTATAGTTGATTTCAGTAGAATGCGTGCATAGTAATAGTTAAGTTTCGCAATAAATGGCTTTTAGTGTAAAAGCCAATTTGTGTTAAAATCCATAAATTTTCCGGGTTACACAAATATTTTTGTTAAATAAAAAATTTCACAACAAAGATTCTTATCTTTTGTTTTGTACATTTTCTGTTCTCTTTTTTTTCCTCCATACCCATCTTGTGATTAAAACACAAATTCTGCAAAGAATTCTACATGTTTTTCAAACGAGATTTAATGAAAATAAGTTAAAAATAACAAAAGAAAACTTTTTGCTTTGTTGTTGTTATTTTGTAGTTTTATTGTATTTTTGCCATATCAAAAAAAAAAAAAAAAAAACTTAATACTACTCTTCTGGCAAACGTGCATAAAATGCATAAAACTTTTAAATATAACAAAAATAATACATACTAACCCACAAAAAATATGTATTTGGTATGTACGAAAAAAAGAAAGAAACTCTGAAAATATAAAATACCGAAAACAAAATGTTAAACGAAAGTAGAGAAATCGTATATATCTCTAATTATATTAGCTCATATCGTTACGTTTTTGTATTTCGTATCTCATTTTTAAGAGAAAAAGTATCCTTTTAGTGCTACTAAATGCACACGTAATCACATGTGCTAACAGGTTTATAAAAGTATGCATTCTATTACTAATAGGATGCACTTAAGTGATGACAATTTCATTATTATCCAAAGTTTTCATATAAAATTCATTCTCGAGCATTTTCTAACTTCCCAGCAATATGATTTCCTCACATTAAATACAACAGTATCCGATCGTGCCAAGATCGTGTTATAAATATAATCTGGACTTTAACCTATCATAGAGATATGTTCTCATTTGACCAAGGTCTGTTACCGGAATCTTGAAACAATCTTGTCTTCTTACAATTCCTTTAAATTCTGCTACAGATAACAGACACACACTTGTGTATAAGAGAAAGTACTAAATACCTGAAAGTAATTCAAACTTTTTTAGTTTTTACACATTAAACATTGGTTGCTTCTGGCTACAGCTGAGTATGTGAATGTATGCCAAAACGATTTTTTGCCATAAAAATATTAAAATAATGAGCTTTTACGAGTTCACTTTTTTGTATGTAAAACGAAACAAACTCATATCTAAGAATCTTAGACAAAAGAGAATTATTACAAATATAGGTGAACTGGTGAAATAGAACATAAACTTGGGTAATTTTTTTTAAAAAATAGCAGTATCACTTTTATGAAAGTGTTAATTTGGAAATTTAAATAGGTTGAGATGAAAGGGACGTATACAGGGTTATAATAATATCGCCGGAGTTAAGAAAATAAGAACCAGCTTTGGGATTGGTAGCGTAAAACTAGAAATAAAATTGTTTCGTACATCGCCCACCAACTAACTAACTAACTAACAACGAACTAACAAAACGAACGAACTAACGAACGAACTAACAACGAACTAACGAACGAAAAAAAAAACAAACTAACGAACTAACTAACGAACGAACGAACTAAAAAACGAACGAACTAAACAACGAACGAACTAACTAACGAACGAACGAACGAAACGAACGAACGAACGACGAACAACGAACGAACGAACGAACGAACGAACGAACGAACGAACGAACGAACGAAGAAACGAACGAAAACGAACGAACGAACGAACGAACGAACGAACGAAACGAACGAACGAACGAACGAACGAACGAAGCGAACGAACGAACGAAGACGAACGAACGAACGAACGAACGAAAGAACGAACTAACGAACGAACGAACGAAGAAACGAAGAACGAACGAACGAAACGAACGAACGAACGAACGAACGACGAACGAAACGAACGAACGAACGAAAGAACGAACGAACGAACGAAACAACGAACGAACGAACGAACGAACGAACGAACGAAACGAACGAACAACGAAGAAACGAACGAACGAACGAACGAACGACGAACGAACGAACGAACGAACTAACGAACGAACGAACGAACGAACGAACGAACGAACGAACGAACGAACGAACGAACGAACGAACGACGAACGAACGAACGAACGAACGAACGAACGAACGAACGAACGAACGAAAACGAACAACGAACGAACGAACGAAGAAACGAACGAACGAACGAAAACGAACGAACGAACGAACGAACGAACGAACGAACGAACGAACGAACGAACGAACGAACGAACGAACGAACGAACGAACGAACGAAAGAACGAACGAACTAAACGAACGAACGAACGAACGAACGAACGAACGAAACGAACTAACGAACGAACGAACGAACGAACGAACGAACGAAACGAAACGAACGAACGAACGAACGAACGAACGAACGAAAGAACGAAAACGAACGAACGAACGAACACGAACGAACGAACGAACGAACGAACGAAACGAACGAACGAACGAACGAACGAACGAACGAACGAACGAACGAACGAACGAACGAACGAAACGAACGAACGAACGAACGAACGAACGAAACGAACGAACGAACAACGAAGAACGAACGAACGAACGAACGAACGAACGAAACGAACGAACGAAACGAACGAACGAACGAACGAACGAACGAACGAACGAACGAACGAACGAAAACGAACGAACGAACGAACAAGAACGAAGAACGAAAACGAAGAACGAACGAACGAACGAACGAACGAACGAACGAAGAACGAACGAACGAACGAACGAACGAAGAACGAAACGAACGAAGAACAACGAACGAACGAACGAACGAACGAACGAACGAAAGAACGAACGAACGAACGAACGAACGAAGAACGAACGAACGAACAACGAACGAACGAACAAAACGAACGAACGAACGAACGAACGAACGAACGAACGAACGAACGAAACGAACGAACGAAGAACGAACGAACGAACGAACGAACGAAACGAACGAACGAACGAACGAACTAACGAAAACGAACGAACGAACGAACGAACGAACGAACGAACGAACGACTAACGAAACGAACACTAACGAACGAACGAACGAACAACGAACGAACGAAGAACGAACGAACGAACGAACGAACGAACGAACGAACGAACGAACGAAACAAAGAACGAACGAACGAACAACGAACGAACGAACGAACGAACTAACGAACGAACGAACGAACGAACTAACGAACGAACTAACGAAACGAACGAACGAACGAACTAACGAACTAACGAACGAAAAACTAAGAAACGAACGAAAATAACGAACTAACGAACTAAACTAACGAACGACTAACGAACTAACTAACGAACGAACGAACGAACGAAGAAACGAACGAACTAACTAACTAACAACTAACTAACTAACTAATAACGAAAACTAACTAACAACTAACTAACTAACGAACTAACTAACAACTAACTAACTAACTAACTAAC
>NW_023996618.1:30000-37073 GCF_015586225.1 Lucilia sericata | reverse complement strand
ATCACTTTGATAGAAACAAAATTTTCAATATAAACAGTTTTTTGCTTCTCTTGTAAAATTTTAAAAATGTTGGGGCCGTTTGCGTTTTAGGTGACGTTATGTATGTCTTGTTTAAATTTATTTAATTATCTTCAATTTTAAAATTAACCGAAACCTGTTTAACTATAATGTTATTTGTAGCACCCTGTGTCGTTAGCATTACATATTATTATTGTGAATCAATATATTGTTATTATTTCCGAACTGGCAATGCTGCAATATTTTTTAGTCGCTGTTTTTACTTCAAACAAAAAAGTGTTGGTAGCTACCTTGGTTGGTAGCAAACACGATATACGAAAAATACATTGCTGTTTGGCAAACCAAAAAACAAATTAAAATGTTATTTATATTATTTAAAATTTTATTATAGGCCTATCATCATAAAACTTGTTAAAAGGATTTGTTTTTAAAAATTAATCATTATTTTTTCCATTCCTGCATAATTTCTCACACAACTTTTGTGCATGCTCTATTTTATTTATACAAAATCCCACTCTTTTATCTCACCAATTCCGTTTTTATTTAAAATCTTTGAAAATTTAAAATTTATGCGTATTTTAGTACTTAGCCGGCTTACATTCGATTTTAAGCCGTCGTCGATATGTTTAGTGTCAGCCGCCGCCGTCGATAATATTATCGGCGCAAAAAAAACTCTTCAACTGAAATTGAGTTTTTTGTGTCGTGCGGTGGGTTGATGAAAATTAGATTTCTTAATACCGGGATAATTAATATTGTTTTTTATAATTAGTGTTAAATAAGAATTTAAAAGCATTTAATTTTATAAAAGTAATTGCCTGAAGAAACAATAATATAAAAAGAAATTGTGTTTTAAACTGCGTATTTCTTTTTGTTCTAGAAAAATGGCTCAAAGTAAATTGAACGATTTGGCTGGTAAATTGGGCAAAGGTGGTCCACCCGGTTTGACCACTGGCTTGAAAGTTTTGGCTGGTTTGGGCGCCTTAGCCTATGGTGTAAACCAATCTTTATATACCGGTAAGTGAATCAATAAATTTTAGTGGTTTTAAGATAAGTAAAGATGAAAAACATAGAAAATGTTGAAACATAACCTCAAATCACAAAAATAATTGACAATGATGGTACAATTGTCGGCAAATTTCATAATAAAAACGTGATGTTACACTTTCATTGATTATAAGTCTAATGTTGACAATCAATATAATAATAATGTTTTGTTAAAAATTTAACTAAAATTCTTGTTGTTAGTGAGATTTTATAAGATTTTCTTAAATTTATGATTTGTCTAGATGTTGCATAACTCAAAATCATACCTGCCGCACTTTATACATTGTTGTTGTTGGCACTTTATTGGGAGTAATTATCATCAAAAATTGTAATTTTCTTTTTGTTAATGATATTTTTAGTTGATGGTGGTCATCGTGCTATTATCTTCAGCAGATTGGGTGGCATTCAAAATGATATTTATTCCGAAGGTTTACATTTCCGCATTCCATGGTTCCAATATCCCATTATCTATGATATTCGTTCTCGTCCCCGTAAAATCTCCTCACCCACTGGTTCCAAGGATTTGCAAATGATTAACATTTCCTTGCGTGTGTTATCTCGCCCCGACTCCATGCGTTTACCCTCCGTACATCGTAACTTGGGTTTGGATTATGATGAGAAAGTATTGCCCTCCATTTGCAATGAAGTTCTTAAGAGTGTTGTGGCCAAATTCAATGCTTCTCAATTGATTACCCAACGTGCTCAAGTAAGTAGTAGAGCATCCATAAAAGTATTTCATTATTAATTTCCATTTTTATTTTAAAGGTTTCTCTCTTGATTCGCAAAGAATTGGTTGAACGTGCCCGTGATTTCAACATTATTTTGGATGATGTTTCTTTAACTGAATTGAGTTTCGGTAAAGAATATACTGCTGCTGTTGAAGCCAAACAGGTTGCTCAACAAGAAGCCCAGCGTGCTGTGTTCTTTGTTGAACGTGCCAAGCAAGAAAAACAACAAAAGATTGTACAAGCTGAGGGTGAAGCCGAGGCAGCTAAAATGATATCCTTTTCTAAACAAGTTATAAAACTTTAGATCTTTGATGAAAATTCAAAGATTAAAGATATAATTTTTATATAGAATATAGTTTTGGAAGCCTTTATATTGCTAGTTAATTTATCTTGTGATATGAAAACAGAGTCCCTTCGACTCTACTTGACTTGAATTCATTTTGTTTCCCAATAATTCAACAATTTAACATTTGCTTATTTTAAAGGAAAAATTTAACATAAACTCAATTAATGGCTTGAAATTTGCTTCCAAAAGTATATCTATATAAAACAACAAAATCTATTGAACATTTCCAAAATTTCCCCACCTTGGTTTTTCCATAACTGATATGTTTACTTAGGTCTTGCAGTCAAACAGAATCCAGCTTACTTGAAATTGCGTAAATTGCGCGCTGCTCAAAGCATAGCTAGAACCGTAAGTGTTTTCTATATAATTTCCTAAAGATCTGCCAACTTATTAACCAATTCTCCTCACCCACAACAGATTGCCAACTCACAGAACAAGGTCTACCTCTCGGCCGACAGCTTGATGTTGAACATTCAAGATTCCGCCTTCGATGATATGACTGAAAAAGTCTACAAAAGTAAATAAACTTTTTTAACATCTCTAAGATAAACAAACAAAAAAAAACCTACCAAACAATAATAACAACACCATGTGTTACAAAATTAACAAATGAAAAAGTTTTGGGAACCTACAATCCTAATATTAATTGAAAATTGGCAATTATAAGCATTTTTTCGTTTTATTATCAAATAAGTGAAAAATATTTTAAGATAACTTTGATAATGATAAATTGAAAATATTTTCTCTTTGTTATTTTTCTGATCTTTTTTCTCTCTTCTGATTGAAATTGTCCCAATATTTAGCTGCCGATGTGGATAATTTTCAAATACAATATTAAGCAGAATTATTAAAAGCTTTTAAAAGCCATTTCAATTTCATTTAGTTCTTATTCTCTTGCTTTGTTAATTTTATTACTTTTTTTTTTACTTTATTGTTCATTTATCCATACTTAAGTAAAGCTCCTTAATGGATGTAAATTTTTCTTTAGATTTTAAGCAAACAATTCAAAATAATCACACATATATAGTTCTACTAACCCATAAAGATGTTCTAAATGGTGGCACTAGTTTATAAAAAATTGAATAGTTTTTATTTTATATTCATCTATAAATTTGTGTTCCATTAATATAAACATCTTTAAAGGTTATTTTGTTAAAAGTGAAAATGAAAAAAAAAAACTAAGAAAATTCTTAGAATCAAACAAAATATTATTTTTGTTGTTCAAACTAAATAAACTATTTCTGTTTAAAGAATTTCGTTTTAATTTTTTTCTGGTTTCACATTAAAAACAAAACTTTATTTCTCCAACATTTTACAGTTGGCGAGAGTTGGTTTGATGGTCCCACAAAAACTTTAGCAAAAAGCAAAAAATCTTCATCGGAAAAATCAGTAGGTGATCTTGCTCATCTCACTGCTAATCGTTTGGTTTAGTTGTCTTCTCAATCTAAAGTGTGGATTGTATGTCATGTGTGCCTTTAAAGTTTTAAAGAAATTTTGCATTTCCTGAAATAGCATCAAGAGTCAAGACTAATTTTTTTTTATACAAATGAAACGAACATACAATTTATAATTTTATAAACTGGAATACAGCACCGTCATCATCATCACAATTCAGTACCACAAGTGCAAATAATATACAATGTAAGTGTTGAATTTATATTGCCTTTTTTATTTTTTATTATTTATTTTTCTTCTACAATATAATTCAAAAACAATTAAGGTTTGTTCTCAATAAAATTGTTAATTCCGTTATACGATTTACAATTACAGAGTTCCCTTCTAGCCATTCTCTAAAAATACAGATTGGTCAATATTGAAGTGTACATTTCTATTGGGTTCCTTTGAATTTATTGAGAATTGTCCAATTTAACCTAAATCCAATAAAGTTTAGATCAGGCATGGAAAATTCACAATTTTAGTACTTTTTCGGTAGTTTTTCAAACTTATAAACTTTTCATAATCTAGGCAATAGTCTAGTCTGTAGTCTCGCCTATGGTCTATAATCTATTCTATGCTCTAGTCTATAGTCCAGTGTATAGTTTAGTCTATAGTCTAGTTTACAATCTAGACTTGTCTAGTCTACAGTTTAATCTATAGTATAATTAGGTCTATAGTATAGTTAATTGTCTAGCCTATAATCTAGTCTATAGTTTAGACTATAGACTTGTCTATAGTATTGTCTAGTCAATAGTTTAGTCTTGCCTAGCCTATAGTCTAATCTACAGTTTAGTCTATAGTCTAGTTTAGTCTATAGTCTAATCTATAGTTTAGTTAATATTTTAGTCTATAGTCTATGCTTTAGTCTAATCTATAGTCTAGTTAAGTCTATAGTCTAGTCTATGGTCTAGTCTATATTCTGGTCAGTAGTCTAGTCTATAGTGTGGTATATATTCTAGTCTATAGTCTAGTTTAGTCTATAGTCTAATATATAGTTAAGTCTATAGTCTAGTCAATAGTTTAGTCTATGGTCTAGTATATAGTCTGGTAAATAGTCTAGTATATAGTCTAGTCTATAGTCTAGTCAAGAGTTTAGTCTATAGTCTAGTCAAGAGTTTAGTCTATAGTCTTGTCTATATTCTAGTATATAGTCTAATCCATAGTCTCGTTAAGTCTATAGTCTAGTCTATACTTTATTCTATAGTCTAGTCAATAGTTTAGTCTAGTACATGGTCTAGTATATAGTCTAGTCTATAGTCTAGTCTATAGTTTAGTCTATAGCCTAGTCAATGGTTTATTCTATAGTCTTGTCCATAGTCTAGTCTGTAATCTAGTCTATAGTCTTGTCTATATTCGAGTTTATAGTCTAATTTATAGGATAGTTTAGTCTATAGTCTGGTCAATAATCTAGTCTATAGTGTGGTCTATATTCTAGTCTATAGTCTAATCTATAGTCTAGTTTAGTCTATAGTCTAATCCATAGTTTAGTATATAATCTAGATAATAGTTTAGTCTATAGCCTAGTCTATATTTTAGTCTATATTTTAGTCTAATCTATAGTCTAGTCTATATTCTAGTCTGTATTCTGGTCAATAGTCTATAGTGTGGTCTATATTCTAGTCTATAGTCTAGTCAATAGTCTAGTCAATAGTCTAGTCAATAGTCTAGACAATAGTCTAGTCAATAGTCTAGTCAATAGTCTAGTCAATAGTCTAGTCAATAGTCTAGTCAATAGTCTAGTCAATAGTCTAGTCTATGGTCTAGTATATAGTCTGGTAAATAGTCTAGTATATAGTCTAGTCCATAGTCTAGTCAATAGTCTAGTCTATAGTGTCGTCTATAGTTTAGTATATAATTTAGTCTATAGTCTTGTCTAGTCCATAATCTAGTCTATTGTCTGGTGTATAGCCTAATCAATAGTCTAGTCTACAATTCAATAGTTTAGTATTTTAAATCCTAGAAAGTACTCTTTTTGTTATAAGTTAGAACTATTTCAAGATTTCAATTTTTGATGTCTGGCTTGGAATACCTGCTCTAGCAAATATTGAATAGATAACAAAATGCATATTTACTTTTATATTTAAATCTCAAATCAAATAATTACCTTAAGCAAAAACTTACCGAAAATCTATTTCGTTTCATTTTCCAGTAAATTACAAGCAAAAAAATTTTTAAAATTTTCAAACACATTTTATTTTTGGTTGATTTATTCAAATATTTTAATAAATTATTGATTAAAGATTATGCTTAAAGTAAAATGCAAAATTTATTTTGCATTATAGTATAATTATTTAAGATGTGTAATTTAAAAATACTGTAAAAAGTTCATAAGAGCATAAATTTATACTATAATTAAGTGGGTAGATTCGGTTAATTTTTAAAGGTTTTTTTTTCATTCGTATATAATTAATTTATTTGTATATTATATTAAAGAGCTCGAATTGGTCATTGAGAATTTTTAATTGTTTTTTTTTATAAACTTTATTTGCCATAATGGTATAAACACTTGATTAATTGTAAATGTATGCAATTTGTAATTCAATTCCATAAAAATAGTGTGTATGTATGTGTGAGAGAGTATGGATAAGTTCTTATAATTAAGAATGTCTGAAAATGTAATTCCCTAATTGAATACCAGTATTTTTTATATATATTTTTCTTTTGAAAATGTTTAATGTTTTAAGATCTCTAAAGGGAGAGGCAGTATTTTCGTTTGTAATTGTAACTGATTTATCTATAATATAAATATCAGGCAGTGGTTGGTTTACTGTCATCACTTGAAGAGGGTCTTTCAGTTCTGGGACTAGGTTCGGGTGCTGGATTGCGATCACGATAACGTCTCAGGGTGGAGGTTGAAGATGATGGAGCTGATGTACTTAATGTATAATTAGAAGGCAAGACTACATTTAGCAAATCTCCAGACATCATGCTACGACCACTAAGAGCTCTACCCGGTAATGCGGTATTATTAGAGGAAGTGGTTGATGAAACTGATGAAGAAGAGACCGACATTGAAGTGGTTGAAGTCACGCCATTAGTTGATGTAATATTACTGGTGGCAGTGGGTGATGGATTCTTTGATGTCGAAGCATTGGCAGCATTAACAAATGATTCAGCAATGGCTGTCAGTGGAGGTCATAAATTCGTAGTCTGTACCAAACCACGCTCTAAATTAAAACAATCCAATACAGCCGCTCCCACCGAACTACGTCTGGCAACCATTGAATTAACTATAGTCCATTTATTAAGACGTATATCATAGCGTTCCACCGAATTAAGGGAGGAAGAACCATCATTGCCTCCTAAAGCATAAAGAGCGCCTTCTACTTCCACGACTTCATGGGTAGATCTGCGTGAATGCATAGCTGCTATAGGCTCCCAACTGTTGCGTCTTATATTGAAACGTTCTCCACTGGACATGCACATAGTACCATCATTACCACCAATACAATAGAGAAAACCTTCACAAGATGCCACCCCGCAACTGCTACGTCTGGCTG
>NW_023996618.1:0-25000 GCF_015586225.1 Lucilia sericata | reverse complement strand
TAGTCTATGCTACAGACTACTTTGTAGTCTATGCTTTAGACTACTTTGTAGTCAATACTAAAGACTACTTTGTAGTCTATGCTAAAGACTACTTTGTAGTCTATACTAAAGACTACTTTGTAGTCTATGCTAAAGACTACTTTGTAGTCTATGCTATAGACTACTTTGTAGACAATACTAAAGACTACTTTGTAGTCTATGCTAAAGACTACTTTGTAGTCTATACTAAAGACTACTTTGTAGTCTATACTAAAGACTACTTTGTAGTCTATACTAAAGACTACTTTGTAGTCTATGCTAAAGACTACTTTGTAGTCTATACTAAAGACCACTTTGTAGTCTATACTATAGACCACTTTGTAGTCTACACTATAGACCACTTTGTAGTCTATACTATAGACCACTTTGTAGTCTATACTATAGACCACTTTGTAGTCTATACTATAGACCACTTTGTAGTCTATACTATAGGCCACTTTGTAGTCTATACTATAGGCCACTTTGTAGTCTATACTATAGACCACTCTGTAGTCTATACTATAGACCACTTTGTAGTCTATACTATAGACCACTTTGTAGTCTATACTATAGACCACTTTGTAGTCTATACTATAGACCACTTTGTAGTCTATACTATAGACCACTTTGTAGTCTATACTATAGAACACTTTGTAGTCTATACATTAGACCACTTTGTAGTCTATACATTAGACCACTTTGTAGTCTATACATTAGACCACTTTGTAGTCTCTACTATAGACCACTTTGTATTCTATACTACAGACCACTTTGTAGTCTATACTATAGACCACTTTGTAGTCTATACTATAGACCACTTTGTAGTCTATACTATAGACCACTTTGTAGCCTATACTATAGACCACTTTGTAGTCTATACTATAGACCACTTTGTAGTCTATACTATAGACCACTTTGTAGTCTATACTATAGACCACTTTGTAGTCTATGCTATAGACCACTTTGTAGTCTATGCTATAGACCACTTTGTAGTCTATACTATAGACCACTTTGTAGTCTATACTATAGACCACTTTGTAGTCTATACTATAGACCACTTTGTAGTCTATACTATAGACCACTTTGTAGTCTATACATTAGACCACTTTGTAGTCTATACTATAGACCACTTTGTAGTCTATACTATAGACCACTTTGTAGTCTATACTATAGACCACTTTGTAGTCTATACTATAGACCACTTTGTAGTCTATACTATAGACCACTTTGTAGTCTATACTATAGACCACTTTGTAGTCTATACTATAGACCACTTTGTAGTCTATACTATAGGCCACTTTGTAGTCTATACTATAGACCACTTTGTAGTCTATACTATAGACCACTTTGTAGTCTATACTATAGACCACTTTGTAGTCTATACTATAGACCACTTTGTAGTCTATACTATAGACCACTTTGTAGTCTATACTATAGACCACTTTGTAGTCTATACTATAGACCACTTTGTAGTCTATACTATAGACCACTTTGTAGTCTATACTATAGACCACTTTGTAGTCTATACTATAGACCACTTTGTAGTCTATACTATAGACCACTTTGTAGTCTATACTATAGACCACTTTGTAGTCTATACATTAGACCACTTTGTAGTCTATACATTAGACCACTTTGTAGTCTATACTATAGACCATTTTGAAGTCTATACATTAGACTATAGACCACTTTGTAGTCTATACTATAGACCACTTTGTAGTCTACACATTAGACCACTTTGTAGTCTATACTATAGACCACTTTGTAGTCAATACTATAGACCACTTTGTAGTCTATACTATAGACCACTTTGTAGTCTATACTATAGACTACTTTGTAGTCTATACTATAGACCACTTTGTAGTCTATACTATAGACCACTTTGTAGTCTCTACTATAGACCACTTTGCAGTCTATAATATGGAATATTTGTGTCCTATTCTCTAGGATACTTCACCCGAATAGATTTCATTCTACTTATGTTGGTAATGACTCCGTTAAATCTTAATATTGTTTAAATTTCTTAGCACATATCTTAAAACTGTTATTATTCAGCTTAAACTTCCGTTTCCTTATTTTTATTATCACAACCGTCCCTCTATTTGTCATTACATCATTTTAGCTTTAAACAAAATATAAAACTTTTATAACTTTGCCATTGTAGTATGAGTATCAATTAACCTCATTTCTTCTTAATACATATTTTTATTCACACTACGAATAACCCAAATTGCAAAAAATATTTTGAAATCATTATAAAAGGGCATTCAATATTCCACAAATTCGATCAGCCTAAAAAGCTTGCATTTCATCCCCAACATTTAAATCCCCCTCTGGGAGGAAAGTTGTAATAAAATCACAACAATAAACTTAAAAGCATTTACAACATTTCAAAGAATATTATTACATTTTAACAACTGAAATACTTATTATTTCTCATATTTACTTGAAGAGTGTCACAACTAAAAATTTAGGTTTTCAGAACTTTTTAAAGTTGCATTTCTATGGTAAAAATTATTTAGGAAATAGTATAGAAATGACTTAAAAACTTGCTAAATAGTTGTGTTTTCCGTATCCCTATCTATTGAGTTAGGACATTTTTGATATAAATACGTGATTTGTTTGTGAGTAGTGAATGATGGTTTTAGTTTACAATTTCAATTAATGATGACATCAAGACGCCAAAGTGTCGAACAAATAGTCAATCTGCTGCCCCTTTAATGGTTAATGGGAAGCACTGTTCCATTTACAACAACTACTTTACTGGGGAGCTCTTTAAAGCGAATGAAAATGTCTAAAGAGAATTAAATGAATGAATTAATGTGCGTGCGTATGTGAAATGTTTGTTAACAACAATGTAAACCACAACACAACATGATAGTAACAACAACAACACCAACAAAAACCAATACAACCAACCCTTGTTTGTGGATTATAAAAACAGGATATAAAAATCGTTGGGGATTTTTTATCAACATACACACACGCCTTCCTCACACTCTCCTATTTGTATACAAATATCGACCAAACATTGTCAATTAAAATGAAAAAATAAGTGGGGATTTAAGTTTTTGTTGTTGTTGGATTTTGAAAATAAATACAAAAAGTATGAGGGGTGGTACTGAATTCTGTGGATAGATAGATAGATAGATAGATAAGATAGATAGATAGATAGAGGTATAGATAGATAGATAGATCGTGATAGAAGATAGATAGATAGCTAGATCGATAGATAGATGATCGTATAGATAGTAGAAGGATAGCTATAGAAGATCAGATAGATCGATAGATCGCTCGCTAGCTAGCTCATAGTAGCTAGATCGATAGATCGATCGCTCTCGCTCGCTCGCTCGCTCGCTCGCTCGCTCCCCGCTCGCTCGCTCGCTCGCTCGCTCGCTCGCTCGCTCGCTCGCTAGCTCGCTCGCTCGCTCGCTCCGCTCGCTCGCTCGCTCAGCTCGCTCGCTCGCTCGCTCGCTCGCCCGCTCGCTGATCGCTCGCTCGCTCGCTCGCTCGCTCGCTCGCTCGCTCGCTCGCTCGCTCTCTCGCTCGCTCGCTCGCTAGCTCGCTCGCTCGCTCGCTCGCTCGCTCGCTCGCTCGCTCCTCGCTCGCTCGCTCTCTCGCTCGCTCGCTCTCGCTCGCTCGCTCGCTCCTGCTCGCTCTCGCTCGCTCGCTCGCTCGCTGGCTGCTCGCTCGCTCGCTCGCTCGCTCGCTCGCTCGCTCGCTCGCTCGCTCGCTCGCTCGCTCGCTCGCTCGCTCGCTCGCTCGCGCTCGCTCGCTCGCTCGGTCCTCGCCCGCTCGCTCGCTCGCTCGCTCGCTCGCTCGCTCGCTCGCTCGCCCGCTCGCTCGCTCGCTCGCTCGCTCGCTCGCTCGCTCGCTCGCTCGCTCGCTCGCTCGCTCGCTATCGCTCGCTCGCTCGCTCCTCGCTCGTCGCTCGCTCCTCGCTCGCTCGCTCGCTCGCTCGCTCGCTCGCTCCTCGCTCGCTCGCTGCTCGCTCGCTCGCTCGCTCGCTCGCTCGCTCGCTCGCTCGCTCGCTCGCTCGCTCGCTCGCTCGCTCGCTCGCTCGCTCGCCCTCGCTCGCTCGCTCGCCCGCTCGCTCTCGCTCGCTCGCTCGCTCGCTCGCTCGCTCGCTCTCGCTCGCTCGCTCGCTCGCTCGCTCTCTCGCTCGCTCGCTCGCTCGCTCGCTCGCTCCCCTCCCTCGCTCCCCTCCTCGCTCCCCTCCGCCTCCCCTCCCCCCCCTTCCCGTTTCCCTCCCCCCCTGGCCCTTGGCCCCCCCTTCCTGTCCTTCTTTTTTCTCTGCCTTTCCCTCTCCTGCTTGTTCTCCTCTTGCTTGTCCCCCTACGTACATATAGAATTTGTCAATACTTACAGATTTGATTTAACCGGCAAAAACATGATGATGCTTTTTTATTCGTTTCTTTTGATCCTAGTTTGCTCTGCGTGGGTTAGTTCAATAATACAAAAAATCCTTGTTAGTAACACATTTAAATGCTGGTGGTTGCTTTCTATTACTTTCTTCCAATCAGTCTTTAAGATATAAACGAAACCAAAAGCTATAATGACATAATAAAAGAAAATCATTTTAAAAATTTAATTACAAAAAACGTTTTTACGATATTTTATTTTATAGCATAAAAATTAAATTAATATTCATTGAGGGTAGTTGCGTTAGCATTTTGCAAAAATATTAAAAAAAGTGAAAAATTAAAACAAATATTTTATCTTAATCGTGTAGTTCTAAAAGGCAATTATTATGTTAAATTATTTTCACGCCCTTTCCCCTTGTAGAGTTGACACCATCCCCGGCCACAACATTATTAACCTTGTGCCGTTTATTACTTTGTGTGCAAAAACATCTAACGCTGTGTGTTTGAACATTAATTTCAAAACGTTTTGAAACTTAAACTCAACACGCCACAATTCAAGTACAATCTTACACGCAATATTAATTTGAAGCATTTTTCTATTCTTCTATTTGGTTTTTATACGTAAAATAGAGAACTTTTTAAGTTTTCTTCAAGTGTATTTGTAAAATTCATTGTGTGTAGGTGACCAACCAACTGAATCAATCAAGTGTTTTTTTTTTCAAAAATTTTATATTTTACTTTTTTCCGCTTGATAAATGATGACAACATAATATTGTCATATAAAAAGTATTTCTGCGTCCATACACGTCCATCTACAATGTATTTTCTAAATAAAAAACATGCAACATTTTTTATGTGTAATCAAGTCAACCCTGAAGTTAGTTAAAAATGTTGTATTTTCTTTTCGGTTGGTTAAAGGACACGACACGCATTTTTAACCATAAGGACATGTTACTACTAACTGTTTCGAAGATTATTAAGATAAGCTTGTTACTAATCGGACTGAAATTGAAACAATAGAGAGTAAGGAAGGTGTGAAAGGGGAAAATTAATTTTTTTAATATGGAAAATTACCTGTTTGGGAATCGTTCGTAAGACGAATTTCTTGTCATTTCTACTGGTTAAATGTGCGATTATAGAATAGTTTAGTATATAGTTTAGCCTAAAGTCTAGTCTAAATTCAAGTCTATAGTCTAGTCTATAGTTTTGTTTATAGTATAATCTATAATCTAGATTATAGTCTAGTCTAAAGTCAAGTCTATAGTCTAGTCTATAGTCTAGTCTATAGTCTAGTCTATAGTCTAGTATATAGTCTAGTCTATAGTCTAGTCTATAGTCTAGTCTATAGTCTAGTCTATAGTCTAGTCTATAGTCTAGTCTATAGTCTAGTCTATAGTCTAGTCTATAGTCTAGTCTATAGTCTAGTCTATAGTCTAGTCTATAGTCTAGTCTATAGTCTAGTCTATAGTCTAGTCTATAGTCTAGTCTATAGTCTAGTCCATAGTCTAGTCTATAGTCTAGTCTATAGTCTAGTCTATAGACTAGTCTAGTCTATAGTCTAGTCTATAGTCTAGTCTATAGTCTAGTCTAAAGTCAAGTCTATAGTCTAGTCTATAGTCTAGTCTATAGTCTAGTCTATAGTCTAGTCTATAGTCTAGTCTATAGCCTAGTCTATAGCCTAGTCTATAGTCTAGTCTTATAGTCTAGTCTATAGTCTAGTCTATAGTCTAGTCTATAGTCTAGTCTATAGTCTAGTCTATAGTCTAGTCTATAGTCTAGTCTATAGTCTAGCCTATAGTCTAGTCTATAGTCCAGTCTATAGTCTAGTCTATAGTCTAGTCTATAGTCTAGTCTATAGTCTAGTCTATAGTCTAGTCTATAGTCTAGTCTATAGTCTAGTCTATAGTCTAGTCTATAGTCTAGTCTATAGTCTAGTCTATAGTCTAGTCTATAGTCTAGTCTATAGTCTAGTCTATAGTCTAGTCTTAGTCCAGTCTATAGTCTAGTCTATAGTCTAGTCTATAGTCTAGTCTATAGTCTAGTCTATAGTCTAGTCTATAGTCTAGTCTATAGTCTAGTCTATAGTCTAGTCTATAGTCCTAGTCTATAGTCTAGTCTATAGTCGTCTATAGTCTAGTCTATAGTCTAGTCTATAGTCTAGTTAGTCTATAGTCTAGTCTATAGTCTAGTCTATAGTCTGTCTATAGTCTAGTCTATAGTCTAGTCTATAGTCTAGTCTATAGTCTAGTCTATAGTCTAGTCATAGTCTAGTCTATAGTCTAGTCTATAGTCTAGTCTATAGTCTAGTCTATAGTCTAGTCTAGTCTATATGTCTAGTCTATAGTCTAGTCTATAGTCTAGTCTATAGTCTAGTCTATATCTAGTCTATAGTCCTAGTCCTATAGTCTAGTCTATAGTCTAGTCTATAGTCTAGTCTATAGTCTAGTCTATAGTCTAGTCTATAGTCTAGTCTATAGTCTAGTCTATAGTCTAGTCTATAGTCTAGTCTATAGTCTAGTCTAGGCCTATATTCTAGTCTATAGTCTAGTCTATGTCTAGTCTATAGTCTAGTCTATAGTCTAGTCTATAGTCTAGTCTATAGTCTAGTCCTATAGTCTAGTCTATAGTCCTAGTCTATAGTCTAGTCTATAGTCTAGTCTATAGGTCTAGTCTATAGTCTAGTCTATAGTCTAGTCTATTAGTCTATAGTCTAGTCGATAATGTAGTCATAGTCTAGTCTAGGTCTAGTCCTACAGTCTAGTCTATAGTCTAGTCTATAATGTAGTCTATAGTCTAGTCTATAGTGTAGTCTATAGTCTAGTCTATTGTATATTCTATAGTCTAGTCTATAGTCTAGTCTATAGTCGATTCTATAGTAGAGTCTATAGTTTAGTGTATAGTGTAGTCCATTTCCTATTCTATAGTCTAGTCTATAGTTTAGTCTATAGTCTAGTCTATAGTCTAGTCTATAGTCTAGTCTATAGTCTAGTCTATAGTCTAGTCTATAGTCTAGTCCTATAATGTAGTCTATAGTCTAGTCCTATAGTCTTGTCTATAGTCTAGTCTATAGTCTAGTCCTACAGTCTATTCTATATCGGGTCTATAATGTAGTCTATAGTGTAGTCTATAGTCTAGTCTATAGTGTAGTCTATAGTCTAGTCTATAGTGTAGTCTATAGTCGAGTCTATTGTCTATTCTATAGTCTAGTCTATAGTCTATTCTATAGTGTAGTCTATAGTCCTAGTCTATAGTCTAGTCTATAGTCTAGTCTATAGTCTAGTCTATAGTCTAGTCTATAGTCGATTCTATAGTATAGTCTATAGTTTAGTCTATAGTGTAGTCTATTGTCTATTCTATAGTCCTAGTCTATAGTTTAGTCTATAGTCTAGTCTATGTTTAGTCTATAGTCTAGTCTATAGTCTAGTCTAAGAGTCTAGTCTATAGTCTAGTCTATAGTCTAGTCTAATAGTCTAGTCTATAGTCTAGTCTATAGTCTAGTCTATAGTCTAGTCTATAGTCTAGTCTATAGTCTAGTCTATAGTCTAGTCTATAGTCTAGTCCTATAGTCCTAGTCTATAGTCTAGTCTATAGTCTAGTCTATAGTCTAGTCTAGTCTAGTCTAGCTAGTCTATAGTCTAGTCTATAGTCTAGTCTATAGTCTAGTCTATAGCTAGTCTTAGTTAGTCTATAGTCTAGTCTATAGTCTAGTCTATAGTCTAGTCTATAGTCGAGTCTATAGTCTAGTCTATAGTCTAGTCTATATCTAGTCTATAGTCTAGTCCTATAGTCTAGTCTATAGTCTAGTCTATAGTCTAGTCTATAGTCTAGTCTATAGTCTAGTCTATAGTCTAGTCTATAGTCTGGTCTATAGTTTGGTCTATATCTGTCTATAGTTTAGGTCTATAGTCTGGTCTGTAGTTTAGTCTGTATCCTAGTCTATAGTGTAGTCTATATTCTAGGTCTTTACTTAGTTTTTGCTGGGTAGTTTTATTAACAAAAACTAATTATTATTTGGTTCTTATATTACAAACATGCTTAAGCATTTAAGTAAAAATCATTATTTCTAAATATCCTTTTCCTAAGTGGCATTGTTAGGCTTCCGTCCTGTTAATAACGAATACTTGGTGGGTGTTAACGAAGTAGGTAACCTTAATTTACTTAGCAAATTAAAAAAATCCTACATTAAGGATTTTCAAGGCATTTTGCTTTGTATTGTACCTAATATGTATGTGTATTTTGTTAAACATTAACTGCATATAAAAATTTACTCATATTACATTTTTAAACTAAAACAATATTATTTTTGTTCATTTTACAGATTAAATTTCAACACGACAAAGAGACATCAACGTTACTGTTTTGTATTTACAATCAAATAAAGGATATTGACTCTTTTTGGTGGCCATTGTAAAAACACTTTAGGTTATTAGCAATAAAAATATTTGTTTATTATGTTTAATCAATTTTAATAAAAACATCAGTTAAAAAATACTATATCCTTGTTTTATTAGTTTAAACGAACTAAATCTAGACCCTAAACTCTATTTGGGTACATTCACAGCTTTCGTTTGACCCTAATTTCATTTAAATCATGCAAATACTTTTGAATTAATAGCAATTTAAAGAAACTAAGAAGAAATTCAACAATTTAAAAAAATCTGGCAACTCTGGTAAAATAATTTTTCCCAAAGCAAGTAGCTGATATAAATTTCTTTCAAAAGACTCTAATTGCATTTAAATCGTTTGTGTACTTTTGAAGTTATTGCAATTTAATTAAATCTTAAAGTATGTAGTAAATATCACAAGTATGGCAACACTGGCGAAATAGTTTTTCCTAAAACAAGTAGCTAATTTAAACACCTTTCAATAGACTCTAATTTCATTAAAATCGTTCGGGCACTTTTGGAGTAATTGCAAATTAAATAAAACTTATAGAAAGCAACTAGTTTCATAAATATGGCAACACTGTTAAAATTAGTTTTAATAGAACATATAGCCTACACTCACACCTTTCCAATGACTCTAATTTCCTTTAAGATAATTCAAATACGTTTGAATAGCAACAAACTTAAAGAAACTTAACATTAGATACAAATTTACAATAGTCTGGCAACGCTGGTAAATACATTTTTCATACAACAAATAGCTTGATTTATAACCTAAAGATTGACACTAGTTTTACTTAATTCGCGGCAGTATTTACGAAGTTATAGCAATTTTAAAAATCCCTTGATTGGTATTTTTTTCAAAACTTGGCAACCCTGTCACTACATTGTTACAAACGCCATCTATTGGTTGGGTACATAGTTTTTTAGCAAAGCGAAAAATTAGGTGCTACAGAGGCTCATTTTCAAAGTGTATTAACTCAGGAACTACTGAACCGATTTCAATAAATTATATAAGGATCTATAGGGGTCATATTGTAGATTTGAAAAACTTATTTTTCCAGAGTTGCCACCTATTTGTTTTTATTATAGACTAAGGGAAATCAAAGATGACTTTAAATGCCTTTATTGTTTAGGTTTCTTAACTAAAATGTTTAAATGTTGTATTTTTGAAAAGCTGACATTTGGGTCTCTACAAAAATTAGTTTGCCAGAGTTGCCAAGTGATTTGAATTAAAAATAAATGTATTTTAAAGTTGGTTGAAATTCACAGTATGTTCCTTTACTAATATTTTGCAGTAAATAAGAGATAATTTTCAAATGCCAAAATCTATGTGTTGATTTAATTTTAAATTTGTTTTGGATTATTGTCTATATGGTCGGGAATATTTGCTTTCAAAAACACTATTTTATCGATTTTAGTCTAAAAACATAAAATATATAGCTATCAAAAGTAATTACTACATTTTCGTACTCTAGTATAAAAGTGAACATATGGTAACTCTGGAAAATCAAATTTTTAAATCTGCAATTTATCCTCTACCAACCCTTGTACAAATGATCAAAATTGGTTTAGTAGTTTTTGAGTTATAACGTTTTAAAAATGTGTTTATATTTTCGCACTCTAGCATAAAAGTGAGCATATGGTAACTCTGGAAAAACAAATTTTTTAAATCTTCAATTTATACTCTACAAATCCACATACCAATGATCAAAATCGGTTTAGTAGTTTTTGAGTTATAACGTTTTAAAAATTTTCCTCTGCGGTACCATATTTTTCACTTTGCTAAAAAACAGTGTACCCCACCAATAGATGGCGCTGTACCAATGTAGTAATAGGGTTGCCATGTTTTGGTAAAAGTTGCCATTTTAGGGATTTTTAAAATTGCTATAACTTTGAAAATCCTTAAACCGTTTTTCGAAAAACTAATGTCAATCTTTAGCTTATATATTAAGGTGTATGTTCTATGAAAAATTATTTTACAGTGTTGCCAGAAATTTGTTAATTTGCTGTTTTTTGTTAGGTTTTTAAAATTCCTATAACTTTGAAAATACTTAACAGAATTAAGTGAAGCTACTCTCAATCTTTAGCTTGTTTATTAAGCTATTTGATGTATGAAAAATTATTTTACCAGTGTTGCCAGAAAATTGTAAATTTTCCGTTTTTTGTTAGGTTTTTAAAATTGCTATATCTTTGCAAAACTTAAACGAATTAAGTGAAACTAGTGTCAATCTTTAGTTTATATATTAAGCTATTTGTTGTATGAAAAACTATTTTAACCACTGTTGCCAGAAATGTTTACCAGTGTTGCCAGAAATTTGTAATTGCTGTATTTTGTTAAGTTACTTTAATAGCTATAACTTCGAAAATACTCCATCAAATTAAGTGAAACAAAAGTCAAACTTAAGGTAATACATTAAGCTATTTGCTATATGAAAACTTATTTCACCAGTGTTGCCAGAAATTTGGAAAATTGCTGTTTTTGTTAGCTTTTTTTTAATTGCTATAACTTGGAAATACTTAACCGAATTAAGTGAAACTGATATCAATCTTTAGGTTATATATTAGGATCTTTGTTATATGAAAAAATTATTTTACCAGTGTTGCCAGAAATTTGTAAATTGCTGTATTTTGCTAAGTTACTTTAAATTGCTATAACTTTAGAAATACTCAATCGAATTATGTGAAACAAGTAACAATCTTAAGGTAATGCATCTAGCTATTTGTTGCAAGAAAAATGATTTTACCAGTGTTGCCAAATATGTTCAACTTGCTGTATTTTGCAAAGTTACTTTAAATAGCTATAACTTCGAAAACACTTAACCGAATGCGAACAGAATTAAGTGGAACTGGTGTCAATCTTTCGATCATATATAAGGTTTTTGTTTTATGAAGAATTATTTTACCAGTGTTGCCAGAAATTTGTTAATTAGTTATATTTGGTTAGATTTTTTTTTAAATTACTATAACTGTGAAAATTCTTAACTGAATTAGTGAAACTGAAGTCAGTCTTTAGGTTATATATTAAGCTATTTGTTGTATGAAAAACTTTTTTGCCAGTGTTGCCAGAAATTTGTAAATTTGATGTTTTTGTTAGGTTTTTAAAATTGCAATAACTTTGAAACAACTGTCAATCTTAAGGTAATACATCAGCTATTTGTTGCATTAAAAATTATTTTACCAGTGCTGCCAAAACATTTGCTGAAACTAATGCTTTAAAAGGAATATAACTTTAAGTTTAAACAAGTTACAATTATTAAATATCTAACACACAATTTTATAACTTTTTGATTGAATTTACTATAAAGAAATCAACCCCTAAGGAGAAATAAAATCAATACATATAAAATATTATGAAATAGACTGAGTATGAAGTATAAACAAATATAGAAAATTGATTTATTGCTTTGGCCTTAGCTGACGATGATAAATAAAATATTTAACACAAAATATTAAACATAAATTAAATACAAAAAATTTTCTATTAAAGCCCGAAATAAAATGGTTTTGTTTGGCTTTGTATATAGACAAAATTGTGCTAATTTTAAACCCAGTTTTATTTTGTATTGTGTATGAGCATGACACAAAACAACAACAACAACAAATAACAAAAGTTCTATTTAATTTAATTCCATTTTCAAACAATAGCAATAACAAACAGTTGTACTTAGTTTTTAAACTCTGTTGTTGTTGGCATTTGTTAAACCAAAAGTCACGTTTGTAATCTGATGAATACTACTTATTTATTCTGCAAATGCAACAGATATTTACTATTTAGATACAAGAAGACAAAGTCTCAGGTACATTTTGTATTTAGCAGTAATTTTGACTTACTAGTATGGGGTTTCATTTATTACTACATACGGTGGTAGTCTTTGTTTTTGTAGAACATTAAATGGAGTAGAATCTAAAACTAAAATATTTAATACAATTTAAAAAGGTGTCGTGTGTGTGTCTGTCTTTACGTTTTTTTTTAATTTTTTCATTTATTTTCTTTAATTTACTACTATTTACCCATTTTTTTACACTCCATTCGTAATGGCCTGGTCTATTTGCATGCATTAGTTTACAGTTGAGAAGTACAATTGCTAGTATTTATATTTACATTTACAGTAATGGTTGAAATAAAAGAAATATTTCGGAAATTTTGAAACAGTACTAATTTTTGCAAAAAAGTACATACTAAAGACTAGGCAATAAACTAGTCTATGAACTATTCTATTGACTAGTCTGTTGATCTTTAACTGGTGTATTGATCTATTGGCTACTCTTTGGACTAGTCTGTTGATCTTTTAACTGGTCTATTGACTATTAACCAATATATTGATTACTCTATGGACTAGTTCATTGACTAGTCCATTTAGAGTTAAATTAGGTTAGGACTTTGGACTAAGGTACTAACTACTCTTTGTACTATGCTGTTAACTGCTCTTTGGACTAGTATATTGACTACCTTTTCAACGAATCTATTAACTACTCTTTGTACTAGGTTATTTACTAGTATATGGACTAGTCTATTGACTACTCTTTGGACTAGGTTATTAACTACACTTTGGAATAATCTATTGATTACTTTAAGGACTAGTCGATTACTCTTTGGACTAGTCTACTGGCTACTCTTTGGCAAGTCTATTATTGACTACTCTTTGGACTGGCCTATTAACTGCTCATGTGACTAGTATATTGACTGCTATTTACACTAGACGGTTGTCTACTCTTGTACTAATCTATTGACTACTTTTTAGACTAGTCTATTGACTACTCTTTGTACTAGTCTATTGACTACGCTTTGGTCTATTATATTGTCTAGTCTATTGACTAGTCTTTGAACTAGATTTTCATTAACTACTCTTTCGACTGGCTCTTTCGACTAGTCTATTGGTTACTTTTTGACAAGTCAATAGACTACTCTTTGGACTAGTCTATTTGCTGCTCTTTTGACTAGTCTATTGACTGCTCTTTGGACTAGTCTTTTGGCTACTCTTTGGACTAGACTTTTGGCTACTCTTTGAACTAGTCTATTGGGTACTCTTTGGACTAGTCTATTGGCTATTCTTTGGATAAGTCTATTTACTACGCTTTGGTCTATTATATTGTATAGTTTATTGACTAGTCTTTGAACTAGTCTTTTGACTGCTCTTTGGACTAATCGATTACTCTTTGGACTAGTCTATTGACTACTCTTTGAACTAGTCTATTAACTACTCTTTTGTCTAGTCTATCGATTTCTTTTTCGACTAGTCTATTGGCTACTCTTTGACTAGTCAATTGACTCCACTTTGGACTAGTCTTTTGACTACACTTTGAACTATCCTATTGACTAGTCATTGACTGCTCTTTGGACTAGTCATTTGGCTACTCTTTGGAGTAGTCTATTGGCTACTCTTTGGACTAATCTATATACTACTCCTTGGACTAGTCTATTGACTACGCTTTGATCTATTATATTGTCTAGTCCATTGACTACTCTTGAACTAGTCTTTTGACTGCTATGTGGACTAATCTATCGATTACTCTTTGCACTAGTCTATTGACTACTCTTTGGACTAGTCTATTAACAACTCTTTGGACTAGTCTATTGACTATACTTTGGGCTATTCTGTTGACTGCTCTTTTGACTAGTCTTTTGAGTACTCTTTGAACTAGTCTATTTGCTGCTCTTTTGACTAGTCAATTGACTACTCTTTGCACCAGTCTATTGACTACTCTTTGGACTAGCCTATGGCCTATTCTTTGGACCACTCTTTCGAATAATCTATCGATTACTCATTCCAAATTCAACCATTTGCTGTATACACTAATAAATTATGCTATAATTCTACCCACAACTCTATGTAATCTGCATTTATGCACATTTAAGTACAACTAACTTTCGCTTTAATGCTACCTAGTAACTTTGTAAATTACAACAACTGTAAAAAGGGGGAAAAAACTTGACAACAATATGTGCAGAATAAACAAAAACCCACTTGGACTTTATCTTGTACATAAATATTCATATAAACATTAATATTGCTGCATAAATATGCAAAACTGTATTGTTGTACTGTTTTTTCAGTTTTTTAAGTTTTGTTTGTTTAAAAGTGTCATTGTTATAATAATTTTTGGTCATATGCCAAAAATAACTAAATGTGTTGAGAGCCAATTTTCTTTTGCTTTCCCTTTAATAATGGATGGCAATTCTGATATTTGTTCTATTTAATGTGACATAATGCTCAAGATTTTAATTTGCCAGCATATTAAAATAAAAACTAATAAAATTGACTTTATTTGACACTCAACAATAGTTGACCCAAAAAAATATGAAAATTTCCCACGAAATGACTTAAATTTTTTATAGAATAATTTTCATGAAATTTTAAGAGAAATTTTATTCATTTTCTATAGAAAATTTCCCATGAATTGAGAAAGATTTTATTATAGGAAACTTCTCATGAATTGAGTACCATTTTCTATAGAAAATTTCTCATGAATTGAGTACCATTTTCTATAGAAAATTTCTCATGAATTGAGTACCATTTTCTATAGAAAATTTCTCATGAATTGAGAAACATTTTCTGAAATTTCTCATGAATTGAGAAACATTTTCTATAGAAAAATTTCTCATGAATTGAGAACTATTTTCTATAGAAAATTTCTCATGAATTGAGAATTACTTTCTAAGAAAAGTTCTCATGTCTAGTCTAGTCTATAGTCTAGTCTATAGTCTAGTCTATAGTCTAGTCTAGTCTATAGTCTAGTCTATAGTCTAGTCTATAGTCTAGTCTATAGTCTAGTCTATAGTCTAGTCTATAGTCTAGTCTATATCTAGTCTATAGTCTAGTCTATAGTCTAGTCTATAGTCTAGTCTATAGTCTAGTCTATAATCTAGTCTATAGTCTAGTTCTATAGTCTAGTCTATAGTCTAGTCTATAGTCTAGTCTATAGTCTAGTCTATAGTCTAGTCTATAGTCTAGTCTATAGTCTAGTCTATAGTCTAGTCTATAGTCTAGTCTATAGTCTAGTCTATAGTCTAGTCTATAGTCTAGTCTATAGTCTAGTCTATAGTCTAGTCTATAGTCTAGTCTATAGTCTAGTCTATAGTCTAGTCTATAGTCTAGTCTATAGTCTATTCTATAGTCTAGTCTATAGTCTAGTCTATAGTCTAGTCTATAGTCTAGTCTATAGTCTAGTCTATAGTCTAGTCTATAGTCTAGTCTATAGTCTAGTCTATAGTCTAGTCTATAGTCTAGTCTATAGTCTAGTCTATAGTCTAGTCTATAGTCTAGTCTATAGTCTAGTCTATAGTCTAGTCTATAGTCTAGTCTATAGTCTAGTCTATAGTCTAGTCTATAGTCTAGTCTATAGTCTAGTCTATAGTCTAGTCTATAGTCTAGTCTATAGTGTAGTCTATAATCTAGTCTATAGTCTAGTCTATAGTCTAGTCTGTAGTCTAGTCTATAATCTAGTCTATAGTCTTGTCTATAGTCTGGTCTATAGTCTAGCCTATAGTCTAGTTTATAGTCTAGAGAACTATTTCTATAGAAAATTTCTCATGAATTGTGTACCATTTTCTATAAAAGAGTTCTCATGAAATGGGAACAATTTTCTATAGAGAATTTCTCATGAATTGAGTACCATTTTTTATAGAAAGTTACTTAAGATGTGACGACAGTATTCTATAAAAAAATTTCTTATGAAATTAGTAGTTTTCTATATAAAAAAATCTCATTCATTAACTTGCAGTATAATGGGGGGTCATTTTGCCATTTTTCTGCTGCGTTCAGACTAACAACACTTTAATTTATATGTGGCACGTTTTTATGGTTGTTATTACGATTATTTTTTTGTTATTTCACTTTTTATTTACTTTATGTACCTTTTGTGTAATTTTTCTAAACAAAATAAACTAAAACTAACAAAAATTTTACTATTTTTTGCTAGTAAAAACTTTTATTGTCGCAAAAAAAAAAAAATTTCTCTATTCATAAAATCACCAATTTGTCCATTTACAACTCATACTATTCAAATTCAATTGTAAAATTTTATGCAAAAATTCATAAAAAAATGGTTACAAAAGAGTCTTGTACTCGTGTGTTATATGTATAGTAAATAGTATACTTATAGTATTTTTTATTATTATTAGTATTTTGGTCTTGTATTGTCGGGGCATGATGATGTTGACTTTAGGAAATAATGAATGGTTTATAAAACGTACATACTAATAACGGGCAGACGTTGTCTATTGTTTATTCTTACCCAGCGACAATTTTATGTGCAACAACTAGACTCATAGAGACGAAGGACCATATTTGTTCATATTTTATTAAATACAACATTTTGCTGGTTAATTTAATACCGTAACTGTAGATTCATTCATGCATTTATACTGGTTCATAGTACTTTTTATTAGATTTTATACGTAATTTGAAATTGTTGTCGTTGTATTTATATTTATATATATAAATTTTTTCTATTTCAAGCTGCTATCATAGAAATCTTAAACGTTTTGTAATGTGATAATTGCTGTTCACATCATATCATAGTTTATTATTAGTTTCTATATAAATATAGTTTTATGTTCAACATGTATTTCTGTTTGTGATGTTGGTGATGATGATGTTGGTTGTCATTATAGTAGAATTTCAAGGTTTTTAGTTTTCATAATTGTTAAATTAAATCAAAAAAATTTTCTACTGAATTAACAAAGCTAAACAATCATAAAACAAATAATAGAAAAACACCTAAAAATCAAAAAAAAAAAAAAAAAAAAAAGATTGCATCATAATGTTTGCGGTTTGTTTTCAGTTTTAATTTCAAAACTGATGACATTTGACAGAATATATTATGTTATAATATGCTGATGCATTGTCACCTCAGAATTTTGCATAATTATTAATGAACAAATGGAAATATATTGTTGTTGCTACTAATAGGTTGTTCATTTTTCAATAGAAAATTAAGTAGAATTGTCTCTAGGAAATTTCTCTTGAAATGGGAATAATTTTCTAAATAATAAATTTCTAAAACCAAGACCATAGTCTAAATCATAACCAAGACTATAATTAGATTATAGACCAGACTGTAATCAAGACTATAGACTAGACTGTAATCAAGACTATAGACTAGACTTTAGTCAAGACTATAGACTATAGTCAAGACCATAGACTAGGCTATAGTCAAGACTTTAGACTAGAATCTAGTCAATACTATAAACCAGAATATGGTCTAAGTTATAGACCAGACTATAGTAAAGATTACAGAATAGACTACTCTATAGTCCAGACTATAGTCAGTGCTACAGACTAGACTATAGTCAAGCCTATATAGTTAAGACAATAGCATAGGCTATAGACTTGACTATTGTCGAGATTATAGACTAGACTAAAGTCAAGACTATAGTCAAGACTTTACACTAGACTATAGTCAAGGATTTACACTAGACTATAGTCAAGACTTACACTAGACTATAATCAAGGCAATAGACTTGACTATAGTCAAGAATATAGTCTAGATTATAGACTAGACTATAGTAAAGATTATAGAATAGACTACTCTATAGTCCAGACTGTAGTCATGCCAATAGACTAGACTATAGTCACGACAATAGACTAGATTAGAGTCATGACTATAAACTGTAGTCAAGACTATAGACTAGACTATAGTCAAGACTAGACCAGACAATATTCATGACTATAGCCCAGACTATAGCCAAGACTATAGACTAGACTACAGACAAGACTCTAATCAATACTATAATTAGACTACCGTACTGTCTATAGTCAAGACTATGTACTAGACTTTAGTATAGTCAAGACTATAGACTAGAATCTAGTCAAGACTTTAGACTAGACTATAGTAAATACTATAGACTAGACTATAGTCTAGTCTATAGTCTTGACTATAGTCTAGTCTGTAGTCTTGACTATAGCCTATTCTATAGTCTAGTCTGTAGCCATGACTATAATCTAGTCTATAGTATTTACTGTAGTCTAGTTTATAGTCAGTACTATAGTCTTGACAATATAGTCATCTATAGTCTTGGCTATAGTTTAGTCTATAATCTTGACTACAGTCTAGTTTATAGTCAGTACTATAGTCTTGACTGCAGTTTAGTTTATGGTATTGACTAGAGTCTAGGCTAGTCTTGACTATAGCCTAGTCTATAGTCTTGACTATAGTCTAGTCTATAGTCTTGACTAGAGTCTAGTCTATAGTCTTGACTATAGTCTAGTCTATAGTCTTGAGTATTCTAAAAGTCTAGTGTACAGTCTAGACTATAGACTAGTCTCTAATCAATACTATGAACTAGACTACAGTCTAGACTATAGTGAATGAAAATTTTCTATATAAAATTTCTCATTTAAATTACATTTTCATTTCACTATTTATTAACAGCCTAAACATTTTTATTTACAAAAAAAAAACTAAAATGCTTTTTCCTCATTTTTTTAAAAAACTACTTGCCCACAAGGACAATTGTAATGTTCATTTTCCTACTAAATCCTTGTAAGAACCTCTTGAAGCGAGATATACGATGCCTCATAAATGTATGAAACAAACGATTCTAATGCCAACAAAACACACACAATAACAAAGTACTCATATTTTATGAACTGTATTTAAATTTAGGCTGTAACTGTGGATGTATTCACAAAAAACTGAAAGGCACTTGGAAAAACAAATTTTACTAAAATTCAAAAGAATAACCGCAAACGACAACATCTATACAAAACTATCCACTACACCTACATTTAAAACTTAAAGGCCCCCAAAATGAAAAAAAACAATAAAACTATACTTCAAATTGGCAAAAAAGAATCTATTGTGTAATTGAAAACTACTTGATAGAATCCAAAATAACTGAACAATGTTTGAGCAACACAATGTAATGAATGGAAGATTCATGTGGTTAAAACAAGTAAAAAACTAGTCAATAAATAAATTCGAAAATTTAACACCTTCCCATGACATTATAAACGACAACAGATATTACACAGAGCAGATGGAATACACATCATAAATATTTAAATAAATAGGGGCGCTCAACTATGGAGGAACCTCTATATAAAATTTCACACATCAAAAGTTACATTTTCTAACCGTATATTGTCATAACGTGCTAATAGTTTTTCTATAGAAAAATTCTTTTGTTCAGTTCTAGCGTAGTTCTAGTTTAGTTCTAGTTCAGTTCTAGGTCAGTTCTAGTTCAGTTCTAGTTCAGTTCTAGTTCAGTTCTAGTTCAGTTCTAGTTCAGTTCTAGTTCAGTTCTAGTTCAGTTCTAGTTCAGTTCTAGTTCAGTTCTAGTTCAGTTCTAGTTCAGTTCTAGTTCAGTTCTAGTTCAGTTCTAGTTCAGTTCTAGTTCAGTTCTAGTTCAGTTCTAGTTCAGTTCTAGTTCAGTTCTAGTTCAGTTCTAGTTCAGTTCTAGTTCAGTTCTAGTTCAGTTCTAGTTCAGTTCTAGTTCAGTTCTAGTTCAGTTCTAGTTCAGTTCTAGTTCAGTTCTAGTTCAGTTCTAGTTTAGTTCTAGTTCAGTTCTAGTTCAGTTCTAGTTCAGTTCTAGTTCAGTTCTAGTTCAGTTCTAGTTCAGTTCTAGTTCAGTTCTAGTTCAGTTCTAGTTCAGTTCTAGTTCAGTTCTAGTTCAGTTCTAGTTCTAGTTCAGTTCTAGTTCAGTTCTAGTTCAGTTCTAGTTCAGTTCTAGTAGTTCAGTTCTAGTTCAGTTCTAGTTCAGTTCTAGTTCAGTTCTAGTTCAGTTCTAGTTCAGTTCTAGTTCAGTTCTAGTTCAGTTCTAGTTCAGTTCTAGTTCAGTTCTAGTTCAATTCTAGTTCAATTCTAGTTCAGTTCAGTTCTAGTTCAGTTCTAGTTCAGTTCTAGTTCAGTTCTAGTTCAGTTCTACTTCAGTTCTAGTTCAGTTCTAGTTCAGTTCTAGTTCAGTTCTAGTTCAGTTCTAGTTCAGTTCTAGTTCAGTTCTAGTTCAGTTCTAGTTCAGTTCTAGTTCAGTTCTAGTTCAGTTCTAGTTCAGTTCTAGTTCAGTTCTAGTTCAGTTCTAGTTCAGTTCTAGTTCAGTTCTAGTTCAGTTCTAGTTCAGTTCTAGTTCAGTTCTAGTTCAGTTCTAGTTCAGTTCTAGTTCAGTTCTAGTTCAGTTCTAGTTCAGTTCTAGTTCAGTTCTAGTTCAGTTCTAGTTCAGTTCTAGTTCAGTTCTAGTTCAGTTCTAGTTCAGTTCTAGTTCAGTTCTAGTTCAGTTCTAGTTCAGTTCTAGTTCAGTTCTAGTTCAGTTCTAGTTCAGTTCTAGTTCAGTTCTAGTTCAGTTCTAGTTCAGTTCTAGTTCAGTTCTAGTTCAGTTCTAGTTCAGTTCTAGTTCAGTTCTAGTTCAGTTCTAGTTCAGTTCTAGTTCAGTTCTAGTTCAGTTCTAGTTCAGTTCTAGTTCAGTTCTAGTTCAGTTCTAGTTCAGTTCTAGTTCAGTTCTAGTTCAGTTCTAGTTCAGTTCTAGTTCAGTTCTAGTTCAGTTCTAGTTCAGTTCTAGTTCAGTTCTAGTTCAGTTCTAGTTCAGTTCTAGTTCAGTTCTAGTTCAGTTCTAGTTCAGTTCTAGTTCAGTTCTAGTTCAGTTCTAGTTCAGTTCTAGTTCAGTTCTAGTTCAGTTCTAGTTCAGTTCTAGTTCAGTTCTAGTTCAGTTCTAGTTCAGTTCTAGTTCAGTTCTAGTTCAGTTCTAGTTCAGTTCTAGTTCAGTTCTAGTTCAGTTCTAGTTCAGTTCTAGTTCAGTTCTAGTTCAGTTCTAGTTCAGTTTAGTTCAGTTCTAGTTCAGTTCTAGTTCAGTTCTAGTTCAGTTCTAGTTCAGTTCTAGTTCAGTTCTAGTTCAGTTCTAGTTTAGTTCTAGTTCAGTTCTAGTTCAGTTCTAGTTCAGTTCTAGTTCAGTTCTAGTTCAGTTCTAGTTCAGTTCTAGTTCAGTTCTAGTTCAGTTCTAGTTCAGTTCTAGTTCAGTTCTAGTTCAGTTCTAGACTATAGACTAGATTATACACTAGACTATAGACTAGACTATAGACTAGACTATAGACTAGACTATAGACTAGACTATAGACTAGACTATAGACTCGACTATAGACTAGACTATAGACTAGACTATAGACTAGACTATAGACTAGACTATAGACTAGACTATAGACTAGACTATAGACTAGACTATAGACTAGACTATAGACTAGACTATAGACTAGACTATAGACTAGACTATAGATTAGACTATAGACTAGACTATAGACTTAAGATTAGACAAATAGGAAAGTATAGTTGGGCATGGCCGAACATATAATACTCTACACCATGAGTATATTTTAAAAATTTTTATTTTTCACAAAGAAACTTTTATATTGAATTTTACGTTAATTCCAAAGTATTTAAGCAATTTATTGATAAAAAACAAATTTTGTAAATGAGGCTTTATATAGGAGTATAGGTCAAACATGGGCCGATCCTCATTAAATTTGGGAAAAGTATGTATTTTTAAATAATAGTTAATTATGTTGAGTTTCATTGCGATACAAATGGTAACAAGTCAATTTTAGACGTTTAAGACATTTTTGAAGGGGGGTTTGTATGGGGGCTAGGGTCAAATAAGGGCCGATCATTACGAAAATCTGCGGTGTCATTTATACTTATATAAAACTTATTTGTGCCAATTTTTAGAGAGATAATAGTATATTTGACGTAATTATGGCATAAAAAACCCAAATCGGGAGATACTGTTGTATGGGGGCTAGGTGAAATAATGGACCGATTTCAACCATTTTCAATAGGATTCGTCCTTGTGCCAAAAAACAAGCTTGGTCCAAATTTCATGAAATTATCTTGTACCTTGCGCACAAGGTTTACATGGACAGCCAGCCAGCCCGACAGACGGACGGACGGACATGTCTTAATCGACTCAAAATCTGATTCGATCGGTATACTTAAAGGTGGGTGTAGGACCAATATTTTGTGTGTTACAAACATCAGCACAAACGTATAATACCCTCCCCACTATAGTGGTGTAGGGTATAACTATAGATAGACTAGACTATTGATACCAAATAATTTTTATAGATTTGTTTTAAATATATAGGTATTAAAATGTATTTAAACTATTATTTGTTCATATGGATCAAATATTGTACTATTATAATATGCGGTATATTATAATAGTACAATATTTGATTACAATGATATAAAACCGACAAAGTACAATAAACCTGAAACAAATTGTTTCCAGTAAATAAACAGCAAAACCAACATATGTTAAGTTTGATAATACAAATAGAATAAATATAATTAACTAGAGAAAAACCTATTGTCAACGTTCACTTGTGTTATAACTCGCACTTGTTCAAAGCCTACACAAAATTAACAAATAACATGAAGTGTGAAATACTTCTAAAATCAATCTCTCCGCAACCCTTTTTTTAACACCTTTACCCCACTATTACTATTTTTTGCTTAAACTAAAGCAAAAAAAAAATTCCGTTATATTTTTTTATTACTATTTAATGCAATTACTTATGTAGTTGTTTACACGTTTGGGTGTATATGGATGTGGGTAACTAAACTAATAATGGGTCGTCAACCTGACCGAGCGGTTGTTGTCATTGTTTTTGTTGTTGTTGCTGCTGTTACTGTGAGTTAATGTCAACTTGTATTAAAACAACGTAATCATCATCATCATTCACTCACTTGTACTATTTTCATATTAAGTTCCTTTTACACATACACACACACATGCTAACAAATATAAAAAGAGCAACTTAACTGCAGTTAGACATGAAATTTAATAATAGAACAACAATAAACAAACCAACAATTTTGCTCTATTTACGAATTTGATAGAGAGCATAAACTTAAAAAGCATTTATTGAGAGAAAATAACAGTACAAACACCACCCTTTCAACATCCACACACACAAACACAAGGGTTGTTTATAAAGTTTTCCTTGATTTTTCACTTGCACTTCCGGAATTTTATTTCTTCCTTTTTTCTCTCAGTTTTAAACAAAAATTTCTTTTTTTAACGAGTATATACAGATAAGAAACTTTAGTTATGGGATTTTTTTCACCAAATAATTTATTCAAAAACATGTTTTTCTATTTAAATTTTAACACTTGTATTGACATGCAAAACACATTTTTATTTAACCGGCTCCATTTGATTATTATTTATTTATGCAAATATTTAGCTGGAAAAAAAATAATTTAAAGAACCAACCCAGTTTTATTTATAAATTCTATTAAACTTTTAATTACTTTTGATTTGTTGGTATACCGGTATTCCCAAATATTTATTTTATTATTATATAGTTTCTTTTTCTTATTTTATTTCCACTCTCTTCCAAACTACATGTAGTCACCACCGCTGCCCAGAAGCAACTGATTCTATCGCTGCATAAATATTAAACATTTAGCCAGCCAGCCAGTTAGCAGCAGCAGCTCTTTAGCAATTCTTTCGATGTTGCTCTCCAAAGTATTGTTTAAAAAAAAAACTCCAATATATGGGGGTATGTGGTTGATACTCGAGTACGTTATGCTCAATACACATTAACATATGTTTTTTAACCGCTTTTTGTTAGGTTGGTAAAGCACGTGAGTTTGAATAACAAACAAGAAAAGCTTTCACTACCCAAATACCCTTAAACTAGAGTTTTATACATGTGTCGAAGGGAATAATATGGAAATGAAATACTGGACTTGTGGAAGTAGAAACAAGAGCTTTTAGAAAAGCTTTACACAAGCGTTATTTTGAATGTGGTTATTTTATTATGAGAATAATTCTTTTATGGAAAATATCTTTTGAAATGAAATGATTTTCTATAGAAAATTTTTACTAGAATGAGAAGAATTTTGTCCAAAATTGTTGTTCAAGTTCAGTGTTAGTTCAGTTCTAGTTCAATTCTAGTTCAGTTCTAGTTCTGTTTCAGTTCAGTTCTAGTTCAGTTCTAGTTCAGTTCTAGTTCAGTTCTAGTTCAGTTCTAGTTCAGTTCTAGTTCAGATCTAGTTCAGTTCTAGTTCAGTTCTAGTTCAGTTCTAGTTCAGTTCTAGTTCAGTTCTAGTTCAGTTCTAGTTCAGTTCTAGTTCAGTTCTAGTTCAGTTCTAGTTCAGTTCTAGTTCAGTTCTAGTTCAGTTCTAGTTCAGTTCTAGTTCAGTTCTAGTTCAGTTCTAGTTCAGTTCTAGTTCAGTTCTAGTTCAGTTCTAGTTCAGTTCTAGTTCAGTTCTAGTTCAGTTCTAGTTCAGTTCTAC
>NW_023996617.1:0-37521 GCF_015586225.1 Lucilia sericata | reverse complement strand
AAATGTATGAAACCAATTTAAGGGATTAAGAAGGAATTAGCAACTAGAACTTAAATAGACTGAACTAGAACAAAACTGAAAAAGAACTAGAACTGAACTAGAACTGAACTAGAACTGAACTAGAACTGAACTAGAACTGAACTAGAACTGAACTAGAACTGAACTAGAACTAGAACTGAACTAGAACTGAACTAAACTGAACTAGAACTGAACTGACTGAACTAGAACTGAACTAGAACTGACTAGAACTGAACTAGAACTGAACTAGAACTGAACTAGAACTGAACTAGAACTGAACTAGAACTGAACTAGAACTGAACTAGAACTGAACTAGAACTGAACTAGAACTGAACTAGAACTGAACTAGAACTGACTGAACTGAACTAGAACTGAACTAGAACTGAACTAGACTGAACTAGAACTGAACTAGAACTGAACTAGAACTGAACTAGAACTGAACTAGAACTGAACTAGAACTGAACTAGAACTGAACTAGAACTGAACTATAACTGAACTAGAACTGAACTAGAACTGAACTAGAACTGAACTAGAACTGAACTAAACTGAACTAGAACTGAACTAGAACTGAACTAGAACTGAACTAGAACTGAACTAGAACTGACTAGAACTGAACTAGAACTGAACTAGAACTGAACTAGAACTGAACTAGAACTGAACTAGAACTGAACTAGACTGAACTAGAACTGACTAGAACTGAACTAGAACTGAACTAGAACTGAACTAGAACTGAACTAGAACTGAACTAGAACTGAACTAGAACTGAACTAGAACTGAACTAGAACTGAACTAGAACTGAACTAGAACTGAACTAGAACTGACTAGAACTGAACTAGAACTGAACTAGAACTGAACTAGAACTGAACTAGAACTGAACTAGAACTGAACTAGAACTGAACTAGAACTGAACTAGAACTGAACTAGAACTGAACTAGAACTGAACTAGAACTGAACTAGAACTGAACTAGAACTGAACTAGAACTGAACTAGAACTGAACTAGAACTGCTAGAACTGAACTAGAACTGAACTAGAACTGAACTAGAACTGAACTAGAACCGACTAGAACTGAACTAGAACTGAACTAGAACTGAACTAGAACTGAACTAGAACTGAACTAGAACTGAACTAGAACTGAACTAGACTGAACTAGAACTGAACTAGAACTAAACTAGAACTAAATTAGAACTGAATTAAATTTATTTCTCATTAGTTTTTAAATAACATAATTTGTGCTGTAAGTTTTTATTTATTTTTTTGTTATATTTAAAATTTTTAATGACTGTTGTCGTAGTGTTAGTGTAATATTCTACTCAAAATTCTCCTTTTACCCAGTTTTTTTTTTTTTAATTCCAATTTTTAGTTTATTTTTTCGACATCATGGTCTGTTGATCATTTAAGAGGACATTTCACTTAACTTTTACAACATTACATAAGAAATGGTTTTTCAAAATTAGTAACACAAACTAAGCGCACGTAAAATTAGAGAAAATTTTGTTATCAAAAAAGATTTTAAATTTTTTTGTTAAACAACAAATTAGAATAATAGATGAAAAGGCCATGATATTCTTTTGGTTTTGTAGTGGAATATTTAAGCTTTAAACGCATTTTAAATATTAATAAGAGAAAAGTACTATTTGACCAGTGTTAAGTTCTATTCTAAATATTATTTAAATTTTTATACTTTTTGGTTAAGTTTTCATATTAGAAAGTTAAGAGTAGGTTTGATTAAAAGGAATGGTAGTAAAATAATTTACACTATAGTAAAATAATTCAATTAAGTCAAAATATTTTAATGTTTTTAAACTATTTAGTTACTATTTTTATACATTTTATTATAATTTTACAAAAGTTTTCCAAACAATTTATAATTTAATTAATAATATTTTTTGTTTTTATATTTCGAAAAAAGTTAAAAGTTTTGATTTTACCTGTACTCGCATATACTCGTATTTTTAATATAAATTTATGCTCATTGTATAGTTGTTAATATTGTTGTCTAACTAGTTAACAAATTTAACTATTCTATATATTTTTTACTCTGTTTTTTTTTTGCTATAGTAGTTGCTATTGCTATTGTTGCATTTTTAAGGACAAACTTTTTAGTAAATGTATGTAGTTTTTTTATACAATTCACACAATTTATAGAAAAAAATTGAGGAGTAAAATAAAAAAGAAAAAAATATAGGGGGGATATCAAGCAAATATAGATAATGGTCTCTAATTTAATGAAAGAATATAGTCTATAGTATAATTACAACAGCTATCACATAGATAGTATCTACTGTTTATACATATCTTAGCTTCTACTCTTTGGAAGAAGTTTTATCCTCTCTAGAGCTACTAACTACATGTTCCTTCCCTCAACTCTATAGTGAAACCATTTCTTAGTCTGTTGGTTCTGTTCTAGTTCTGTACTAGTTCTTTTCTAGTTCTGTTCTAGTTCTGTTCTAGTTCTGTTCTAGTTCTGTTCTAGTTCTGTTCTAGTTCTGTTCTAGTTCTGTTCTAGTTCTGTTCTAGTTCTGTTCTAGTTCTGTTCTAGTTCTGTTCTAGTTCTGTTCTAGTTCTGTTCTAGTTCTGTTCTAGTTCTGTTCTAGTTCTGTTCTAGTTCTGTTCTAGTTCTGTTCTAGTTCTGTTCTAGTTTCTGTTCTAGTTCTGTTCTAGTTCTGTTCTAGTTTTGTTCTAGTTCTGTTCTAGTTCTGTTCTAGTTCTGTTCTAGTTCTGTTCTAGTTCTGTTCTAGTTCTGTTCTAGTTCTGTTCTAGTTCTGTTCTAGTTCTGTTCTAGTTCTGTTCTAGTTCTGTTCTAGTTCTGTTCTAGTTCTGTTTCTAGTTTCTGTTCTAGTTCTGTTCTGGTTCTGTTCTGGTGCTGTTTTAGTTCTGTTCTAGTCTGTTTGTAGTTTGTGTTCTAGTTGTGTTCTAGTTCTTGCTCTAGTTCTGTTCTAGTTCTGTCTAGTTCTGTCTAGTTTGTTCTAGTTCTGTTCTAGTTCTGTTCTAGTTCTGTTCTAGTTCTGTACTAGTTTCTTTTCTAGTTCTGTTCTAGTTCTGTTCTAGTTCTGTTCTAGTTCTGTTCTAGTTCTGTTCTAGTTTCTGTTCTAGTTTCTGTTCTAGTTCTGTTCTAGTGCTGTTCTAGTTCTGTTCTAGTTCTGTTCTAGTTCTGTTCTAGTTCTGTTCTAGTTTCTGTTCTGGTCTGTTCTAGTTCTGTTCTAAGTTCTGTTCTAGTTCTGTCTGAATTCTAGTTCTGTTTCTGAGTTCTGTTCTAGTTCTGTTCTTAGTTCTGTTCGTGCTAGTTCTGTTCTAAGTTCTGTTGCTAGTTCTGTTCTAGTTCCTGTTCTAGTTCTGTTCTATTCTGTTCTAGTTCTGTCTAGTTGTCCTAGTTCTGTTCTAGTTCTGGTTCGAGTTTTCTAGTTTCGTTCTAGTTCTGTTCTAGTTCTGTTCTAGTGTCTGTTCTGGTTCTGTTCATGGTGCTGTTTTAGTTCTGTTCTAGTTCTGTTGTAGTTGTGTTCTAGTTGTTCTAGTTCTGTCTCTAGTTCTGTTCTAGTTCTGTTCTATTCTGTTCTAGTTCTGTTCTAGTTCTGTTCTAGTTCTGTTCTAGTTCTGTTCTAGTTCTGTTCTAGTTCTGTTTCTAGTTCTGTTCTAGTGTTCTGTTCTAGTTCTGTTCTAGTTCTGTTCTAGTTCTGTTCTAGTTCTGTTCTAGTTCTGTTCTGTTCTAGTTCTGTTCTAGTTCTGTTCTAGTTCTGTTCTAGTTCTGTTCTCTAGTTCTGTTCTAGTTCTGTCTAGTTCTGTTCTAGTTCTGTTCTAGTTCGTTTCTATTCTGTTCTAGTTCGTTCTAGTTCTGTTCTAGTTCTGTTCTAGTTTGTTCTAGTTCTGTTCTAGTTCTGTTCTAGTTCTGTTCTAGTTCTGTTCTAGTTCTGTTCTAGTTCTGTTCTAGTTCTGTTCTAGTTCTGTTCTAGTTCTGTTCTAGTTCTGTTCTAGTTCTGTTCTAGTTCTGTTCTAGTTCTGTTCTAGTTCTGTTCTAGTTCTGTTCTAGTTCTGTTCTAGTTCTGTTCTAGTTCTGTTCTAGTTCTGTTAGTTCTGTTCTAGTTCTGTCTAGTTCTGTTCTAGTTCTGTTCTAGTTCTGTTCTAGTTCTGTTCTAGTTCTGTTCTAGTTCTGTTCTAGTTCTGTTCTAGTTCTGTTCTAGTTCTGTTCTAGTTCTGTTCTAGTTCTGTTCTAGTTCTGTTTCTAGTTCTGTTCTAGTTCTGTTTCTAGTTCTGTTCTAGTTCTGTTCTAGTTCTGTTCTAGTTCTGTTCTAGTTCTGTTCTAGTTCTGTTCTAGTTCTGTTCTAGTTCTTTTCTAGTTTCTGTTCTAGTTCTGTTCTAGTTCTGTTCTAGTTCTGTTCTAGTTCTGTTCTAGTTCTGTTCTAGTTCTGTTCTAGTTCTGTTCTAGTTCTGTTCTAGTTCTGTTCTAGTTCTGTTCTAGTTCTGTTCTAGTTCTGTTCTAGTTCTGTTCTAGTTCTGTTCTAGTTCTGTTCTAGTTCTGTTCTAGTTCTGTTCTTTTCTGTTTCTAGTTCTGTTCTAGTTCTGTTCTAGTTCTGTTCTAGTTCTGTTCTAGTTCTGTTCTAGTTCTGTTCTAGTTCTGTTCTAGTTCTGTTCTAGTTCTGTTCTAGTTCTGTTCTAGTTCTGTTCTAGTTCTGTTCTAGTTCTGTTCTAGTTCTGTTCTAGTTCTGTTCTAGTTCTGTTCTAGTTCTGTTCTAGTTCTGTTCTAGTTCTGTTCTAGTTCTGTTCTAGTTCTGTTCTAGTTCTGTTCTAGTTCTGTTCTAGTTCTGTTCTAGTTCTGTTCTAGTTCTGTTCTAGTTCTGTTCTAGTTCTGTTCTAGTTCTGTTCTAGTTCTGTTCTAGTTTCTGTTCTATTCTGTTCTAGTTCTGTTCTAATTCTGTTTGTTCTGTTCTTTCTAGTTCTGTTCTAGTTCTGTTCTAGTTCTGTTCTAGTTCTGTTCTAGTTCTGTTCTAGTTCTGTTCTAGTTCTGTTCTAGTTCTGTTCTAGTTCTGTTCTAGTTCTGTTTCTAGTTCTGTTCTAGTTCTGTTCTAGTTCTGTTCTAGTTCTATTCTAGTTCTCTTCTAGTTCTGCTCTAGTTCTGTTCTAGTTCTGTTCTAGTTCTCTATCTAGTTCTGTTCTAGTTCTGTTCTAGTTCTGTTCAGTTCTGTTCTAGTTCTGTTCTAGTTCTGTTCTAGTTCTGTTCTAGTTCTGTTCTAGTTCTGTTCTTGTTCTGTTCTAGTTCTGTTCTAGTTCTGTTCTAGTTCTGTTCTAGTTCTGTTCTAGTTCTGTTCTAGTTCTGTTTCTAGTTCTGTTCTAGTTCTGTTCTAGTTCTGTTTTAGTTCTGTTCTAGTTCTGTTCTAGTTCTGTTCTAGTTCTGTTCTAGTTCTGTTCTAGTTCTGTTCTAGTTCTTTTCAGTTCTGTCTAGTGCTGTTCTAGTTTCTGTTCTAGTTCTGTTCTAGTTCCTGTTCTAGTTCTGTTCTAGTTCTGTTCTAGTTCTGTTCTAGTTCTGTTTCCTGTTCTGTTCTAGTTCTTCCTTCTCTATGTCTTCTTCCAATTCGCTTTCTCTTGCCTTTCTCATGTTTATACCTTTAATATAAAGACATAAAAAATCAAGTTTACTTTTTAAAACAAAAAATAAATTTATACTTACAGTACATATAGATATTTTCTGCATGTATGTATGTGAACCTAATACATACATGTATGAGTATGTATTTTCTCAGTCTCTTGAGGAAAAACTGTCAGAAAATAAGAACTTTTCTGAGAACAAAAAAATGAATAAAATAAATAAATAGTTGCATATTCATGTGTTTCTTTTTCATATAAAATATAAGAATATAAATTTTTAAAAAATTTTATTTAAAAAGAGAATAAGAGCGGAGAAAGTTTAGAAGGCGGTTTTACTAAAGCAGGACAGTCAAGGTTTAAAGATTTAACATAAAGGTTCTAATAAGGCATGAGGAAAGCATGTAATATTTTTAGATTTTAAAGCAGGCTGTAAGTAATCTAGGGAGTTTGTTATTTAATTTAGTAATCATTAGTTTTATTAATACATATATTTAGTTTGTTTGGATAAAATTTCCCCTCTCTAATCTTAACACCTGCCTTACTTTCGCTTTAGTTGCTGTATTTGTTTTTGTTGTTTTTTTTTTGTTAGTTTTCTGTTGTTAGTCCATGTTTTAAGTTTGAAATTTTTGTTAAACATCGGATGTGTTACCTAAAGCGTTGTCATTGCTCGTTTGTTACGTATAATTACAAAAGTTTACTTGTTGTTTTTTTTCTTCTTCTATACACCCCAAGGTAATTTTTACTTATTTTGTTTACATGTAGATACATATGTGTGCGAGTATGGATGTGAGAAGTACTTACATGTGTATGTAAATAACCCTGCAGTTTGGGGTGATTGTATGTAACTGTTTATTAGTCTGCTAGCTAAAATTCAGAGCATGTATCGTGTTTAATAACCATATTCAAGATACAATACCAAAGAGAAGATTTAAAGTGAGCTCTCTCTAGTTTACTTTGGAACACTTTGCCATTCTTCTGCCATTGTTTGGAGACGCTAAAATGATCTAAAATTTATTACTCTGTGTTATCTAATTAGTCTTGTTTTTGGGAGAAATTACGGCTAAAATAGATTCATTGAATCCTTGTCATACTGCTGGGTTATTCATTTAAACATTGGTGTATTTGTATAAATGACTGTCGCTCTGCAGGTTCACACTTTTACACATTTGTACTCACACATACACGAAGCAGAACAGAACAATTGGTTTATTTCTTTACCTCTTTTTCTCTGTGATATTTATACCGACGAAAGATGGAGAGAAAAAAAAATAACAAATTGATGTATACCATTTCCAGGAATGATTCCAAAATCCTTTCGATTCTTCGAAATTTTGTTATTAATGATTTTGAAATGTATTGGAAGCACTTGACGTAATTGGTCCTTATGAATCTTATTCCAGAACTTAATGGTATTCTTTAAATATCCCTAGTAGCTCTCAACTTTGAGAATCAGGATATATGATAGAGTAATAACTTTTTTAAAGGAAGTCAGAAAAATGTCTCAAATGTCTTGTGCACTACATTCTTCCAATAAAGAGTTAGCTGTGAGATAGTTTTACGATTTTGTGCTATTGCCAATTCTTCTAGGAAACAGTGTAGTAAAGTACAAGTATGTATATGTATTACACTTTTTCTGCTCAAGAAAAAAAACACATTTAACATGAATTTTATTTTGATACGAGGTATGCAGTGTGGTAACACATACATTCTCTGCAATTCACTCTTATTCACATATTTAAACCAACATACATACATATGCTATGTACATATATAAATACATACATAAATAAATAATAAATGTTACCTGTATGCGCACATATGTGTGTGTGTGTGCATATATGAGTGTTGAAATTTTACATAAATATTCAAATAAAATGTTTAATTTTCGTTTTTTTTTTTTATTTTCTCACAGTTTTATTTAACAAGTAAAAGTTTTTGCATAAAACTACCAAAAAAGAGAAACTGAAATCAAATTAGGTTTTTTCTTTCAGTGTATTTTTAACATCAAATTTTTAATAAAGTTTGTTTTTAGATTTTTTTTCCTTAATTTTTTTTTGGTTTAATTTTATGTATTTGTTAAAGAGTTTATATAAAAGATTTATTTAATTGGTGATTATTTAACTTAAGAAAGCTTAAAATTTAGTAGTTAAATAGTAACTTATCTTGTAGCTGTATAAAGTTAAATATAGTCCACTGAACAGCCAGTCTATAGTTCATACTAAAGCCAGTCTAAAGATGAGCCAACAGTCAGCAAACGGAGCAGATTATGGTTCGTATATAGTCCAGACTATCGTAAATCTACAGCCCTGCCCAAAGCCAGTGTATATTCGGGATTAAGTTAGTAAATAGTATAGGCAACAGTCACCCTATTGTCCACTCTATACTCCTGAATGTAATCAGTCTATAGTCCTCCCTATAGTTAGTATATATTCTAAACTATAGTTAATCTAAAGCCTAGATTATGGCTAGCATATACCTCAGACTATATTTAGTCTATAGTCGAGATTTTATTTAGTCTACAGTCCAGACAATGTCTAGTCCAGACTATAGACATTCTATACTCTGGTATATAGACATTCTTTAGTCAAGACTATAGTTATTTTTGAGGCCATTCCACTGGCATTCTATAGTCCATTTTATAGTCCAGACTACAGATATTCTATAATCCGCACCATAGACATTCTACACATATTGTAGACTATAGACACTCTATATTCCAGACTATAGCCATTCTATAGTACAGACTATAGATATTCTATAGTCCAGACTATAGACATTCTATAGTCCAAACTATAGACATTCTATAGTCCAGACTATATACATTCTATAGTCCAAACTATAGACATTCTATTGTTCAAACTATAGACATTCTATAGTCCAAACTATAGACATTCTATAATCCAAACTATTGACATTCTATATTCCAGACTATAGACATTCTATAGTCCAGACTATAGACATTCAACAGTCCAGACTAAAGTCATTCTATAGTCCAGACTATAGCCATTCTATAGTCCAGACTATAGACATTCTCTAGTCCAGACTATAGACATTCTATAGTCCAAACTATAGACATTCTATAGTCCAGACTATATCCATTCTATAGTCCAGACTATAGCCATTCTATAGTCCAGACTATAGCTTTTCTATAGTCCACACTATCGCCATTCTATAGTCCAGACTGTAGACATCCTATAGTCCAGACTATAGACATCCTATAGTCCAGACCTATAGACATTCTCTAGTCCAGACTATAGACATTCTCCAGTCCAGAACTATAGATATTCTGTAGTCCAGACTATAGATATTCTATAGCCCAGACTATGGACATTCTATGTTCAGGACTATAGACATTCTTTAGTCCATTCAATAGACATTCTATAGTCCAGACTATAGAAATTCTATAGAACAGACTATAGACATTTTATAGTCCAGACTATAGACATTCTATAGTCCAGACTATAGACATTCTATAGTCTAGACTATAGACATTCTATAGTCTAGACTATAGACATTCTATAGTCCAGACTATAGACATTCTATAGTGTAGACTATAGACACTCTATAGTCCAGACTGCAGACATTGTATAGTCTAGACTATAGACATTCTATAGTCCAGACTATAGACATTCTATAGTCCAGACTATGGACATTCTATAGTGCAGACTATAGACATTCTATAGTCCAGACTGTATACATTATGTAGTCCACACTATAGATATTCTATAGTTCAGACTATGGCCACTCTTAAGTCGATCCTGCAGTCTTTGTTTGTTTATAGTCAGTGTAGCATACAACTTTTCTGTAAAACAGCAATTTTTTAGAATATTTCTCTATATGAATGCTTCGTATTATCGTACTTCAAAAGAATTTGCAATCAATTATTTATTTGATTTACTTAAGCCATCTTTCACTAAAGATATTTAGCATTTTAAAATTTACACCTTAACCAAATTGATAGTCTGCCACAAAAACTTTGAAAAAAAAACACCAAAATTTCAATAAAAAGAAAGAAAATTTCAAAAGATAACATTTCAAATAAATCCGAAGCATTTGAAAAAGATATGTTTTTAAAAGTGAAAAGAAAAGCTCTACTGTGTAAAATTATATCAACAAATGACATCAACAACATTATCAGCATCAAACAGTCGTCGCATCAATATAACAGTCATTCACAAAATCATCCAGCCAACAACCATCAACAGGAATAGAAATCTATAGAATATTTATCTCAAAATACTAACAACTGTTAAATAAGGGAAAAAAGCAGCATAAAAGAAAGAAAACATTAAAAAAAGAAACTGCTCTATCAAGAGCCTTTATAGTGTGATATAAAGTAAAATGAATTGCTTTATAATAAGTTATAATTTAAGCCTCAATGAATTTTCAATCCCACTTATCTTCTCAATTTTCTATTACTACTGTTACCCCTGCCTTTATATATATATTGAGATATTTTCTGCTTTTGCATATAATATGTTAAAATAGTAGAGGGTGGAAGTAAGTGTTTTGTATACTTGACTTTATATTGAAAACTATTTTTGTTTAAAGAACTTTGTCATCACAATTTTTCGTTTGGTGGGATAAACAAAAGAACTAATAGTGATAGTTGTAGCAGTAGCAAAAAATTGGGACATTAACATTTTGACTTATAGTTAATGCGTATAGTAAATAACAAATAGATTGTATACTATCTATAGTCTGGACTATAGGCTATCAATAGTCTGGACTATAGAATATATATAGTCTGTACTATAGAATATCTATGGTCTGGACTATAGACTATCTATAGTATGGATTATAGACTACCTATAAACTGGACTACAGACTATCTATAGTCTGGACTATAGACTATCTATAGTCTGGATTTTAGACTATCTATAGTCTGGACTACATGCTATCTATAGTCTGGATTATAGAGTATCTATAATCTAGATTATATACTATATATAGTCTGGACTGTTGACTGTCTATAGTCTGGACTATATTCTGGATAATAGACTGTCTATTGCCTGAACTATAGTCTGGAATACAGACTATTTATAGTCTGGACTATAGAATATCTATAGGCTGAACTATAGAATATTTAAAAGCTGGACTGTAGACTATCTATAGTCTGTATTATAGACTATCTATAGTCTGAACCATAGACTATCTATGGTCTGGAATATAGACTCAAAAAATCAAATTTTGCTAGGAAATAAAAGTGATCACAGATATCCATCCTTTTGGCCCTAGCTCTTCTAGTTTAGCAAAAAAATGGAATTTTGGTGGGAAATAAAAGTGATCACAGATATCTATCCTTTTGGCCTTAGCTCTTCTAGTTTAGCCAGAAAATGGACTTTTAGGTTTTCACTAAAAAAAATGGAATTTTGGTAGGAAATAAAAGTGATCACAGATATCTATCCCTTTGGCCCTAGCTCTTCTAGTTTAGCCAGAAAATGGACTTTTATGTTTTCACTCAAAAAATCGAATTTTGGTGGGAAATAAAAGTGATCACAGATTTTCATTCTTTTGGCCCTAGCTCTTCTAGTTTAGCCAGAAAATGGACTTTTAGGTTTTCACTCAAAAAATGGAATTTTGGTGGGAAATAAAAGTGATCACAGATCTCTATCCTTTTGGCCCTAGATCTTCTGGTTTAGCCAGAAAATGGACTTTTAGGTTTTCACTCAAAAAATCGAATTTTGATAGGAAATAAAAGTGATCACAGTTATCCATCCTTTTGGCCCTAGCTCTTCTAGTTTAGCCAGAAAATGGACTTTTAGGTTTTCCTAAAGAAATGGAATTTTGGTAGGAAATAAAAGTGATCACAGATATCCATCCTTTTGGCCCTAGCTCTTTTAGTTTAGCCAGAAAATGGACTTTTAGGTTTTCACTCAAAAAATCGAATTATGGTAGGAATTGAAAGTGATCACAGATATCCATCCTTTTGGCCCTAGCTCTTCTAGTTTAGCCAGAAAATGGACTTTTAGGATTTCAGTAAAAAAATCGAATTTTGGTAGGAAGTGAATACTTTTGGCCCTAGCTCTTCTAGTTTAGCCAGAAAATGGACTTTTAGGTTTTCACTAAAAAATCGAATTCTGGTGGGAAATAAAAGTGATCATAGATATCAATCCTTTTGGCCCTAGCTCTTCTAGTTTAGCCAGAAAATGGACTTTAAGGTTTTTACTAAAAAATCGAATTCTGGTGGGAAATGAAAGTGATCATAGATAACAATCCTTTTGGCCCTAGCTCTTCTAGTTTAGCCAGAAAATGGACTTTTAGGTTTTCACAAAAAAATCGAATTCTGGTGGGAAATGAAAGTGATCATAGATATCAATACTTTTGGCCTTAGCTCTTCTAGTTTAGCCAGAAAAGGGACTTTTAGATTTTCACTCAAAAAATCGAATTTTGGTAGGAAATAAAAGTGATCACAGGTATCCATTCTTTTGGCCCTAGCTCTTCTAGTTTAGCCAGAAGATGGACTTTTACGTTTTCACTAAAAAAAACGAATTTTGGTAGGAAATAAAAGTGATCACAGTTATCCATCCTTTTGGCCCTAGCTCTTCTAGTTTAGCCAGAAAATGGGCTTTTAGGTTTTCAGTCAAAAAATGGAATTTTGGTGGGAAATAAAAATGATCACAGATATCTATCCTTTTGGCCTTAGCTCTTCTAGTTTAGCCAGAAAATGGACTTTTAGGTTTTCACTCAAAAAAATCAAATTTTGCTAGGAAATAAAAGTGATCACAGATATCTATCGTTTTAGCCCTAGCTCTTCTAGTTTAGCCAGAAAATGCACTCAGATATCTATCCTTTTGGCCCTAGCTCTTCTAGTTTAGCCAGAAAACCGACTTTTAAGTTTTCTCTCAAAAAATCGAATTTTGGTGGGAAATAAAAGTGATCACAGATATCCATCCTTTTGGCCATAGCTCTTCTAGTTTAGCCAGAAAATGGACTTTTAGGTTTTCAATCAAAAAATCGAATTTTGGTTGGAAATAAAAGTGATCACAGATATCTATCCTTTTGGCCCTAACTCTTCTAGTTTAGCCAGAAAATGGACTTTTAGGTTTTCAGTCAAAAAATCGAATTTTGCTAAGAAATAAAAGAGATCACAGATATCTATCCTTTTGGCCCTAGCTCTTCTAGTTTAGCATTTAGAAAATGCACCTTTATGTTTTCACTCAAAAAGTCGAATTTTGGTGGGAAATAAAAGTGATCACAGATATCCACCCTTTTGGGCCTAGCTCTTCTAGTTTAGCCAGAAAATGGAGTTTTAGGTTTTCACTCAAAAAATGGAATTTTGGTTGGAAATAGGCGTGATCACAGATTTTCACGCTTTTGGCCCTAGCTCTTTTAGTTTAGCCAGAAAATGGACTTTTAGATTTACACTCAAAAAATCGAATTTTGGTAGGAAATAAAAGTGATCACAGATATCCATCCTTTTGGCCCTAGCTCTTCTAGTTTAGCTAGAAAATGGACTTTTAGGTTTTCAGTCAAAAAATCGAATTTTTGTGGGAAATAAAAGTGATCACAGATATTCATCTTTTTGGCCCTAGCTCTTCTAGTTTAGCCAGAAAATGGACTTTTAGATTTCCACTCAAAAAATCGAATTTTGGTAGGAAATAAAAGTGATCACAGATATCTATCCTTTTGGCCCTAACTCTTCTAGTTTAGCCAGAAAATGGACTTTTAGGTTTTCACTCAAAAAAATTAAATTTTGGTAGGAAATAAAAGTGATCATAGATATCTATCCTTTTGGCCCTAGCTCTACTATTTTAGCCAGAAAATGGACTTTTAGGTTTTCACTCAAAAAATCGAATTTTGGTAGGAAATAAAAGTGATCACAGATATCCATCCTTTTGGCCCTAGCTCCTATAGTTTAGCCAGAAAATGGACTTTTAGTTTCCCACTCAAAAAATCGAATTTTGGTGGGAAATAAAAGTGATCACATATATCCATCCTTTTGGCCATAGCTCTTCTAGTTTAGCCAGAAAATGGACATTTAGATTTCCACTCAAGAAATCGAATTTTGGTAGGAAATAAAAGTGATCACAGATATCTATCCTTTTGGCCCTAACTCTTCTAGTTTAGCCAGAAAATGGACTTTTAAGTTTTCTCTCAAAAAATCGAATTTTGGTGGGAAATAAAAGTGATCACAGATATCCATGCTTTTGGCCATAGTTCTTCTAGTTTAGCCAGAAAATGGACTTTTAGGTTTTCACTCAAAAAATCGAATTTTGGTGGGAAATAAAAGTGATCACAGATATCTATCCTTTTAGCCCTAGCTCTTCTAGTTTAGCCAGAAAATGGACTTTTAGGTTTTCACTCAAAAAAATGAAATTTTGGTAGGAAATAAAAGTGATCATAGATATCTATCCTTTTAGCCCTAGCTCTTCTAGTTTAGGCAGAAAATGGACTTTAAGATTTTCACTCAAAAAATCAAATTTTGCTAGGAAATAAAAGTGATCACAGATATCCATCCTTTTGGCCCTAGCTCTTCTAGTTTAGCCAGAAAATGGACTTTTAGGTTTTCACTCAAAAAATGAAATTTTGGTAGGAAATAAAAGTGATCACAGATATCTATCCTTTTGGCCCTAGCTCCTATAGTTTAGCCAGAAAATGGACTTTTAGGTTTCCACTCAAAAAATCGAATTTTGCTGGGAAATAAAAGTGATCACAGATTTTAATCCTTTTGGCACTAGCTCTTCTAGTTTAGCCAGAAAATAAACTTTTTGGTTTCCACTCAAAAAATCGAATTTTGGTAGGAAATAAAAGTGATCACAGATATCTATACTTTTGGCCCTAGCTCTTCTAGTTTAGCCAGAAAATGGACTTTTAGGTTTTCGCTCAAAAAATCGAATTTTGGTAGGAAATAAAAGTGATCACAGTTATCCATCCTTTTGGCCCTAGCTCTTCTAGTTTAGCCAGAAAATGGACTTTTAGGATTTCACTCAAAAAATCGAATTTTGCTAGGAAATGAAAGTAATCACAGAAATCCATCCTTTTGGCCCTAGCTCTTCTAGTTTAGCCAGAAAATGGACTTTTAGGTTTTCACTCAAAAAACCCAATTTTGTTGGGAAATAAAAGTGATCACAGATATCCATCCTTTTGGCCGTAGCTCCTCTAGTTTAGCCAGAAAATGGACTTTTAGGTTTTCACTCAAAAAATCGAATTATGATAGGAAATGGAAGTGATCACAGTTTTTAATCCTTTTGGCCCTAACTCTTCTAGTTTAGCCAGAAAATGGGCTTTTAAGTTTTCACTCAAAAAATCGAATTTTGGTGGGAAATAAAAGTGATCACAGATTTTAATCCTTTTGGCACTAGCTCTTCTAGTTTAGCCACAAAATGGACTTTTAGGTTTTCACTCAAAAAATTTAATTTTGGTGGAAAATAAAAGTGATCACAGATATCTATACTTTTGGCCCTAGCTCTTCTAGGTTAGCCAGAAAATGGACTTTTAGGTTTTCACTCAAAAAATCGAATTTTGGTGGGAAATAAAAGTGATCACAGATATCCATCCTTTTGGCCATAGCTCTTCTAGTTTAGCCAGATAATGGACTTTTAGCTTTTCACTCAAAAAATCGAATTTTGGTGGGAAATAAAAGTGATCACAGATATCCATCCTTTTGGCCCTAGCTCTTCTAGGTTAGCCAGAAAATGGACTTTTAGGTTTTCACTTAAAAAGTGATCACAGATATCCTTCCTTTTGGCCCTAGCTCTTCTCCTTTAGCCAGAAAATGGACTTTTAGGTTTTCACTCAAAAAATCGAATTTTGCTAGGAAATAAAAGTGATCACAGATAACTCTACTTTTGGCCGTAGCTCTTCTAGTTTAGCCAGAAAATGAACTTTTAGGTTTCCACTCAAAAAATTGATTTTTGCTAGGAAATAAAAGTGATCACAGATATTTATACTTTTGGCCCTAGCTCTTCTAGTTTAGCCAGAAAATGGACTTTTAGGTTTTCACTCAAAAAATCGAATTTTGGTGGGAAATAAAAGTGATCACAGATATCCATCCTTTTGGCCCTAGCTCTTCTAGTTTAGCCAGAAAATGGACTTTTAGGTTTTCACTCAAAAAATCGAATTTTGGTGGGAAATAAAAGTGATCACAGATATCCATACCTTTGGCCCTAGCTCTTCTAGTTTAGCTAGAAAATGGACTTTTAGGTTTTCACTCAAAAAATCGAATTTTGGTGGGAAATAAAAGTGATCACAGATATCTATCCTTTTGGCCCTAGCTCTTCTAGTTTAGCCACAAAATGGACTTTTAGGTTTTCACTCAAAAAATTGAATTTTGGTGGAAAATAAAAGTGATCACAGATATCCATCCTTTTGGCCCTAGCTCTTCTAGATTAGCCAGAAAATGGACTTTTAGGTTTTCGCTCAAAAAATCAAATTAATGTTGGAAATAAAAGTGATCACAGATATCTATCCTTTAGGCCCTAGCTCTTCTAGTTTAGCCAGAAAATGGACTTTTAGGTTTTCACACAAAAAAATCGAATTTTGATGGGAAATAAAAGTGATCACAGATATCTATTCTTTTGGCCCTAGCTCTTCTAGTTTAGCCTCAAAAAATCGAATTTTAGTAAGAAATAAAAGTGAAAACAGATATCCATTCTTTTGGCCCTAGCTCTTCTAGTTTAGCCAGAAAATGGACCTTTAGGTTTTCACTCAAAAAATCGAATTTTAGTAAGAAATAAAAGTGATCACAGATTTTCATGCTTTTGGCCCTAGCTCTTCTAGTTTAGCCACAAAATGGACTTTTAGGTTTTCACTCAAAAAATCGAATTTTAGTAAGAAATAAAAGTGATCACAGATATCCATCCTTTTGGCCCTATCTCTTCTAGTTTAGCCAGAAAATGGACCTTTAGGTTTTCACTCAAAAAATCGAATTTTGGTAAGAAATAAAAGTGATCACAGATATCCATCCTTTTGGCCCTGGCTCTTCTAGTTTAGCCAGAAAATGGACTTTTATGTTTTCACTAAAAAAATCGAATTTTGGTAGGAAATAAAAGTGATCACAGATTTTCATGCTTTTGGCCCTAGCTCTTCTAGTTTAGCCAGAAAATGGACTTTTAGATTTCACTCAAAAAATCGAATTTTGCTCGGAAATAAAAGTGATCACAGATATCCATCCTTTTGGCCCTAGCTCTTCTAGTTTAGCCAGAAAATGGACTTTTAGGTTTTCGCTCAGAAAATTGAATTTTGGTGGGAAATAAAAGTGATCACAGATATCCATTCTTTTGGCCCTAGCTCTTCTAGTTTAGCCAGAAAATGGACTTTTAGGTTTTCGCTCAATAAATCGAATTTTGCTAGGAAATAAAAGTGATCACAGATATCTATCCTTTCGGCCCTAGCTCTTCTAGTTTAGCCAAAAATGGACTTTTAGGTTTTCGCTCAAAAAATCGGATTTTGGTGGGAAATAAAAGTGATCACAGATGTTCATTCTTTTGGCCCTAGCTCTTCTAGTTTAGCGAGAAAATGGACTTTTAAGTTTTCACTCAAAAAATCGAATTTTGATTGGAAATAAAAGTGATCACAGATATCTATCCTTTTGGCCCTAGCTTTTCTAGTTTAGCCAAAAATGGACTTTTAGTTTTTCGCTCAAAAAATCGGATTTTGGTGGGAAATAAAAGTGATCACAGATGTTCATCCTTTTGGCCCTAGCTCTTCTAGTTAAGCTAGAAAATGGAGTTTTGGGTTTCCACTCAAAAAAACCGAATTTTGCTAGGAAATAAAAGTGATCACAGATATTCATCCTTTTGGCCCTAGCTCTTCTAGATTAGCCAGAAAATGGACTTTTAGGTTTTCGCTCAAAAAATCAAATTAATGTTGGAAATAAAAGTGATCACAGATATCTATCCTTTTGGCCCTAGCTCTTCTAGTTTAGCCTCAAAAAATCGAATTTTAGTAAGAAATAAAAGTGAAAACAGATAGCCATTCTCTTGGCCCTAGCTCTTCTAGTTTAGCCAGAAAATGGACATTTAGGTTTTCACTCAAAAAATCGAATTTTAGTAAGAAATAAAAGTGATCACAGATATCCATCCTTTTGGCCTTAGCTCTTCTAGTTTAGCCAGAAAATGGACCTTTAGGTTTTCACTCAAAAAATCGAATTTTGGTAAGAAATAAAACTGATCACAGATATCCATACTTTTGGCCCTGGCTCTTCTAGTTTAGCCAGAAAATGGACTTTTAGGTTTTCACTAAAAAAATTGAATTTTGGTAGGAAATAAAAGTGATCACAGATTTTCATGCTTTTGGCCCTAGCTCTTCTAGTTTAGCCAGAAAATGGACTTTTAAGTTTTCACTCAAAAAATCGAATTTTGATTGGAAATAAAAGTGATCACAGATGTTCATCCTTTTGGCCCTAGCTCTTCTAGTTTAGCTAGAAAATGGACTTTTGGGTTTCCACTCAAAAAACCGAATTTTGCTCGGAAATAAAAGTGATCACAGATATCCATTCTTTTGGCCCTAGCTCTTCTAGTTTAGCCAGAAAATGGACTTTTAGGTTTTCGCTCAGAAAATCGACTTTTGGTGGGAAATAAAAGTGATCACAGATATCCATTCTTTTGGCCCTAGCTCTTCTAGTTTAGCCAGAAAATGGACTTTTAGGTTTTCGCTCAAAAAATCGAATTTTGCTAGGAAATAAAAGTGATCACAGATATCAATCCTTTTGGCCCTAGCTCTTCTAGTTTAGCCAAAAATGGACTTCTAGGTTTTCGCTCAAAAAATCGGATTTTGGTGGGAAATAAAAGTGATCACAGATGTTCATTCTTTTGGCCCTAGCTCTTCTAGTTTAGCCAGAAAATGGACTTTTAAATTTTCACTCAAAATATCGAATTTTGATTGGAAATAAAAGTGATCACAGATATCTATCCTTTTGGCCCTAGCTCTTCTAGTTTAGCCAGAAAATGGACTTTTAGGTTTTCACTAAAAAAGTCGAATTTTGTTGGGAAATAATAGTGATCACAGATATTCATCCTTTTGGTCCTAACTCTTCTAGTTTAGCCAGAAAATGGACTTTTAGGTTTTCACTCAAAAAATCGAATTTTGGTAGGAAATAAAAGTGATCACAGTTATCCATCTTTTTGGCCCTAGCTCTTCTAGTTTAGCCAGAAAATGGACTTTTAGGTTTTCACTAAAAAAATCGAATTTTGGTAGGAAATAAAAGTGATCACAGTTATCCATCCTTTTGGCCCTAGCTCTTCTAGTTTAGCCAGAAAATGGACTTTTAGGTTTTCCTAAAGAAATGGAATTTTGGTAGGAAATAAAAGTGATCACAGATATCCATCCTTTTGGCCCTAGCTCTTCTAGTTTAGCCAGAAAATGGACTTTTAGGTTTTCACTCAAAAAATCGAATTTTTCTAGGAAATAAAAGTGATCACAGTTATCCATCCTTTTGGCCCTAGCTCTTCTAGTTTAGCCAGAAAATGGACTTTTAGGTTTTCCTAAAGAAATGGAATTTTGGTAGGAAATAAAAGTGATCACAGATATCCATCCTTTTGGCCCTAGCTCTTCTAGTTTAGCCAGAAAATGGACTTTTAGGTTTTCCTAAAGAAATGGAATTTTGGTAGGAAATAAAAGTGATCACAGTTATCCATCTTTTTGGCCCTAGCTCTTCTAGTTTAGCCAGAAAATGGACTTTTAGGTTTTCACTAAAATAATCGAATTTTGGTAGGAAATAAAAGTGATCACAGATATCCATCCTTTTGGCCCTAGCTCTTCTAGTTTAGCCAGAAAATGGACTTTTAGGTTTTCACTCAAAAAATCGAATTTTTCTAGGAAATAAAGTGATCACAGTTATCCATCCTTTTGGCCCTAGCTCTTCTAGTTTAGCCAGAAAGTGGACTTTTAGGTTTTCCTAAAGAAATGGAATTTTGGTAGGAAATAAAAGTGATCACAGATATCCATCCTTTTGGCCCTAGCTCTTCTAGTTTGGCCAGAAAATGGACTTTTAGGTTTTCACTCAAAAAATCGAATTTTGGTAGGAAATAAAAGTGATCACAGATATCCATCCTTTTGGCCCTAGCTCTTCTAGTTTAGCCAGAAAATGGACTTTTAGGTTATCACTCAAAAAATCGAATTTTTGGTGAGAAATAAAAGTGATCACAGATTTTCATTCTTTTGGCCCTAGCTCTTCTAGTTTAGCCAGAAAATGGACTTTTAGGTTTTCTCTAAAAAAATCGAATTTTGGTGGGAAATAGAAGTGATCACAGATTTTTCATTCTTTTGGCATTAGCTCTTCTAGTTTTGCCAGAAAATGGACTTTTAGGTTTTCGCTCAAAAAATAGAATTTTGGTAGGAAAAGTGATCACAGATATCCATTTTTTTTGGCTCTAGCTCTTCTAGTTTAGTCAGAAAATGGACTTTTAGGTTTTCACTCAAAAAATCGAATTGTGGTGGGAAATATAAGTAGATATCATAGATATCCACTATAGATAGTATATATTCTAGACTATAGACTTTCTATATATAGTCTAGACTATAGACTATCTATTGTTTGGACTATAGACTGTCTATAGTTTGGACTATAGACTGTCAATAGTTTGGACTATAGATTGTCTATTTGGACTATAGACTGTCTATAGTTTGGACTTTAGACTGTCTGTAGTTTGGACTATAGACTGTCTATAGTTTGTACTATAGACTGTCTATAGTTTGGACTATAGACTGTCTATAGTTTGGACTAAAGACTGTCTATAGTTTGGACTAGAGACTGTCTATAGTTTGGAGTAGAGACTGTCTATAGCTTGGACTAGAGACTGTCTATAGTTTGGACTAGAGACTGTCTATAGTCTGGACTATAGACGTTCTATAGTGTGGACTATAGACGTTCTATAGTCTGGACTATAGAGGTTCTATAGTCTGGGCTATAGAGGTTCTATAGTCTGGACTATAGACGTTCTATAGTGTGGACTATAGACTATCTATATCCTGGACTATAGACTATTTATATCCTGGACTATAGACTATCTATAATATGGACTATAGACTACCTATAGTCTGGACTATAGGCTATCTATAGTTTGGACTATATGCTATCTATAGCCTGGACTATAGGCTATCTATAGTCTGGACTATAGGCTATCTATAGTCTGGACTATAGGCTATCTATATTTTGGACTATATGCTTTCTATAGGCTTGACTATAGACTAGCTATAGTCTGCAGTATAGAAGTAGATATCATAGATATCCACTATAGATAGTCCATATTCTAGACTATAGACTTTCTATATATAGTCTAGACTATAGACTATCTATAGTCTAGACTATAGACTATCTATAGTCTGGACTATAGGCTATCTATAGTCTGGACTATAGGCTATCTATAGTCTGGACTATAGGCTATCTATAGTTTGGACTATATGCTATCTATAGTCTGGACTATAGACTATCTATGTATAGGCTGGACTATGGACTAGCTATAGTCTGAACGATAGACTGGACTATCTGTAGTCTGGACTATAGACTATCTCTAGTCTGAACTATAGACGTTCTATAGTCTGGACCATAGACTATCTATAGTCCGGACTATACGCTATCTATAGTCTTGACTTTAGACATTCTATAGTCTGGACTGGAAACTATCTATAGTTTAAACCACAGACTATCTATAGTTTGGACTACAGACTATCTACAGTCTGGTGTATAGACTATTTATAGTTTTGAATTTAGGCTAATAATATTCAACCAAAAATTTTTTCTTTAAAAATTACTGCGAGTTAATTAGTTTGAATATTTTTTTGGTTTCTGCAAAATTAACAACAAATTAACAAAAATATATTTCAAACAATATGTAACAAGTATTTACTCTATAGTATTTGTGTTTAGCCACATTATGTTTTTTTCCATTTTATGAAAACATTTTGTGACATTTTAATATTTTAGCATACATTTCTTTTCATTTTCTGATGTTTAACAACATTATAAATTTTTAATTTTCTTTTGAAAATTATGATTTTTCATAAATATTTAATGATGTTTGGAAAACAATTTTATATTTAAATATTTGTTTGATATTTTTTTTTTGTGATTTATAAAATGTTTATGTTTGACCTTAAAGTTTTTATAATGTTTTCAGTAAGTTTTTGTTGCCATTCTGTGTGTAGTCTTAATGGCATATGGTTTTTGTTTGAATTATTTGTTGGAAACATGATTTCGACAAATGGCCACTATGATAGTGGCAAGAGAATGTAGATTGAGGTTTCAAAGGACAATTTTAAAAGGGAATATAAGTTAGTAACCATATCTAGTAAATTAATAATCAAGGGGGAAAAAGCTGTTTTAAAGGGATAAATAGGGGGTATTTCCTAACCTGCTAAATACCATATTTTACACAATTCCAAAATTTGTATTGTTTGCTCTGGTTCTGCTTATCTTAATAAACTTTCCATTCTTATTGGACTTAAGTTATTTGTCTTTTTCACCATAAAATATATTAGAAACACATGTTTCTGCCATAAAATAACTAAAGTTTATGTTGCTTCAAATTTAATTGAGTTGCTAAGTTTTTTTGGTTTATGTCTTTTTATTGTCAACCTCACTTAATGCTTCATAAAATAAGTTTCAAATGGTAACGGCTGTTAAGTTTAAATATGATTTGTAATATAATTTTGAAATACACTTTTCTAAACAGCAAAATCCATATTGTTTAGTCCTATTTGCGTTCTGTACTAGTTTTGTTCCAGTTCTAGTTCTAGTTCTGTTCTAGTTCTGTTCTAGTTTTGTTCCAGTTCTAGTTCTGTTCTAGTTCTGTTCTAGTTCTGTTCTAGTTCTGTTCTAGTTCTGTTCTAGTTCTGTTCTAGTTCTGTTCTAGTTCTGTTCTAGTTCTGTTCTAGTTCTGTTCTAGTTCTGTTCTAGTTCTGTTCTAGTTCTGTTCTAGTTCTGTTCTAGTTCTGTTCTAGTTCTGTTCTAGTTCTTTTCTAGTTCTGTTCTAGTTCTGTTCTAGTTCTGTTCTAGTTCTGTTCTAGTTCTGTTCTAGTTCTGTTCTAGTTCTGTTCTAGTCTGTTCTAGTTCTGTTCTAGTTCTGTTTCTAGTTCTGTTCTAGTTCTGTTCTAGTTCTGTTCTAGTTCTGTTCTAGTTCTGTTCTAGTTCTGTTCTAGTTCTGTTCTAGTTCTGTTCTAGTTCTGTTCTAGTTCTGTTCTAGTTCTGTTCTAGTTCTGTTCTAGTTCTGTTCTAGTTCTGTTCTAGTTCTGTTCTAGTTCTGTTCTAGTTCTGTCTAGTTCTGTTCTAGTTCTGTTCTAGTACTGTTCTTGTTCTGTTCTAGTTCTGTTCTAGTTCTGTTCTAGTTCTGTTCTAGTTCTGTTCTAGTTCTGTTCTAGTTCTGTTCTAGTTCTGTTCTAGTTCTGTTCTAGTTCTGTTCTAGTTCTGTTCTAGTTCTGTTCTAGTTCTGTTCTAGTTCTGTTCTAGTTCTGTTCTAGTTCTGTTCTAGTTCTGTTCTAGTTCTGTTCTGTTCTGTTCTGTTCTGTTCTAGTTCTGTTCTAGTTCTGTTCTAGTTTCTGTTCTAGTTCTGTTCTAGTTCTGTTCTAGTTCTGTTCTAGTTCTGTTCTAGTTCTGTTCTAGTTCTGTTCTAGTTCTGTTCTAGTTCTGTTCTAGTTCTGTTCTAGTTCTGTTCTAGTTCTGTTCTAGTTCTGTTCTAGTTCTGTTCTAGTTCTGTTCTAGTTCTGTTCTAGTTCTGTTTCTAGTTCTGTTCTAGTTCTGTTCTAGTTCTGTTCTAGTTCTGTTCTAGTTCTGTTCTAGTTCTGTTTAGTTCTGTTCTAGTTCTGTTCTAGTTCTGTTCTAGTTCTGTTCTAGTTCTGTTCTAGTTCTGTTCTAGTTCTGTTCTAGTTCTGTTCTAGTTCTGTTCTAGTTCTGTTCTAGTTCTGTTCTAGTTCTGTTCTAGTTCTGTTCTAGTTCTGTTCTAGTTCTGTTCTAGTTCTGTTCTAGTTCTGTTCTAGTTCTGTTCTAGTTCTGTTCTAGTTCTGTTCTAGTTCTGTTCTAGTTCTGTTCTAGTTCTGTTCTAGTTCTGTTCTAGTTCTGTTCTAGTTCTGTTCTAGTTCTGTTCTAGTTCTGTTCTAGTTCTGTTCTAGTTCTGTTCTAGTTCTGTTCTAGTTCTGTTCTAGTTCTGTTCTAGTTCTGTTCTAGTTCTGTTCTAGTTCTGTTCTAGTTCTGTTCTAGTTCTGTTCTAGTTCTGTTCTAGTTCTGTTCTAGTTCTGTTCTAGTTCTGTTCTAGTTCTGTTTTAGTTCTGTTTTAGTTCTGTTCTAGTTCTGTTCTAGTTCTGTTCTAGTTCTGTTTTAATTTTACCAAAGCTAATATTAAAATCAAAACAATACAGTTATATTTTTATTTTTAAATTTTATAACTTCAACTTTATTTAACGATACCAAATAACAACCACTTTGCACAACGCATAATTTCCAGACACTCCTCATAGATCTCTATGAAATCGGGATCAATTTTCAAAATCTCAAAATCATGGCCACAATTTAACATTTTATGTAAAGCCAGCTTTGTAGGCTGCATAAATTTCGCTTGACATTGGGAACAGCTTAAAACTGCATCCTCGGCGGAATGATGCAGAAAACGTTTAATGTGAGCAATTTCCTGTAGTTGTTGAAAACCTCCCTGAATGTCATTTACTATAACAAAACTGCGTGTGCTAAGAAAAGATTCAGGTTTGTTGCTAATGTGGTAGGGAACAGCATATAGTTCCTGGGAATTGGCACAAGTTTGGAAGCAGTAGAGATTGCAGGGAAAGGGTGGTTTGAAATGGTTGTTCGCAGAAGTGTTTAGGTGTCTCTGGAAAGCTAAAGAAAGTTGTTTTAAATCACATTTATACTGCTGCGTCATTTCCGTTTCCTGCAGTATGGCCTGTTTACGTTTGTATTGTAAAGGCAACTGCAGTTGTTCATTATTTACATATTGTCTTCTCTGAGTCTGTACCAGAATTCTTTTGATTCTATACACACCCTCCTGCAGACCACGACGCCTCCTCGGCATGCATGTCATAAATGTTCTCAATTTTTCCAATAACATCAAAAATATTACATCCACACTTTCTCGTATATCACTGTGATGCCTTATCTCCAATTCACTTGATTGTAACATAAACATTTCATCTTCAATTTCCACATAGAATCTCAACTTCACCATTAGTTCCTTGCAACCGTCCGTGGCATAGAGAACACTCAACAGATCCGGTATGCCTGTTATGCCAACATCTAGTAAAAACTGTTGTGTATCACTTACAACTTTACCATCGCAAAACATAAAAGACTGAAGGTTCCTGCTGACAATGGCAGGCTGCTGCTCCATTATCGGTGTCCTCATCCAAGTATTGAGTTCATCACCAGCTTCAGTGAGTTTTAGTTTTTGCTTCAGCCAATGTTGACTGTAGGCATCAGTTTCTTTGCATATTGTGCCGCATTTATTACAATCGATGACTTCGTTATTCTGCAAATGCCAACGATGAAAAAATTGCCTTTGTCCAGCTGAAGTGACAAAAGTATAACTGGGTGTTGGCAGCGACATGTGAGCGGAATTATTTGTTGTTGTTTGCTCTTATATATTTTTTCTCGATATGTTTCGAAAAGAAATACGAAATGTTTCGATAATGTCACTTACACACAAACTCACACAGAAATGTCAGCCAAACCAAGCAACGCCAGCCAGCCACTGAAGTAGAGGAGGAGTGTCTAAATAGAGTCGAGTTGTGATGCAAACTGATGCTGTTTTATTTTAGAGTTTTCCAATTTATAGCAGTCATAACAGGTAAATGAAATGTAGCTGTCGTTGAGTTTGAAGTTAAGTAAGTGTTTGGTTTTTTCTTGGTCCCAAAAAGGGGTTTAGTTGTAATGTATGAAAAATAATCTTATTGTTTAGTTGGCAAAATTTTTAAAATGGCAATAAGAACGTCGAATTTGAAATAGTAATTCCTTATTCGTTTAGCAGGTAATTGTTTAAATGTGTAAGTGGTGATTTTCTTAGAAATTGTGAAAATTATTTTGCGGGAAATTTCTGAAACAGGTAAAAGCAGTAACTTTTTGTTATCTGTGTACTCAGCGTGTACAGTAGGCTCCAAATAGCAGGTTGTTGTATTCAAATTTGCGATGACCAAACATTTACAAGAAATATTGTTAATTTAAGACTTTTAATACAAATCGTATCACTGTCATTTAATTCAGTTCCAGGTTAATTCTAATTCAAGTTCAGTTTTAGTCCAGTTCTGTTCTAGTTCTGTTCTAGTTCTGTTCTAGTTCTGTTCTAGTTCTGTTCTAGTTCTGTTCTAGTTCTGTTCTAGTTCTGTTCTAGTTCTGTTCTAGTTCTGTTCTAGTTCTGTTCTAGTTCTGTTCTAGTTCTGTTCTAGTTCTGTTCTAGTTCTGTTCTAGTTCTGTTCTAGTTCTGCTCTAGTTCTGTTCTAGTTCTGTTCTAGTTCTGTTCTAGTTCTGTTCTAGTTCTGTTCTAGTTCTGTTCTAGTTCTGTCTAGTTCTGTTCTAGTTCTGTTCTAGTTCTGTTCTAGTTCTGTTCTAGTTCTGTTCTAGTTCTGTTCTAGTTCTGTTCTAGTTCTGTTCTAGTTCTGTTCTAGTTCTGTTCTAGTTCTGTTCTAGTTCTGTTCTAGTTCTGTTCTAGTTCTGTTCTAGTTCTGTTCTAGTTCTGTTCTAGTTCTGTTCTAGTTCTGCTTCTAGTTCTGTTCTAGTTCTTCTAGTTCTGTTCTAGTTCTGTTCTAGTTCTGTTCTAGTTCTGTTCTAGTTCTGTTCTAGTTCTGTTCTAGTTCTGTTCTAATTCTGTTCTAATTCTGTTCTAATTCTGTTCTAGTTCTGTTCTAGTTCTGTTCTAGTTCTGTTCTAGTTCTGTCTAATTCTGTTCTAGTTCTGTTCTAGTTCTGTTCTAGTTCTGTTCTAGTTCTGTTCTAGTTCTGTTCTAGTTCTGTTCTAGTTCTGTTCTAGTTCTGTTCTAGTTCTGTTCTAGTTCTGTTCTAGTTCTGTTCTAGTTCTGTTCTAGTTCTGTTCTAGTTCTGTTCTAGTTCTGTTCTAGTTCTGTTCTAGTTCTGTTCTAGTTCTGTTCTAGTTCTGTTCTAGTTCTGTTCTAGTTCTGTTCTAGTTCTGTTCTAGTTCTGTTCTAGTTCTGTTCTAGTTCTGTTCTAGTTCTGTTCTAGTTCTGTTCTAGTTCTGTTCTAGTTCTGTTCTAGTTCTGTTCTAGTTCTGTTCTAGTTCTAGTTCTGTTCTAGTTCTGTTCTAGTTCTGTTCTAGTTCTGTTCTAGTTCTGTTCTAGTTCTGTTCTAGTTCTGTTCTAGTTCTGTTCTAGTTCTGTTCTAGTTCTGTTCTAGTTCTGTTCTAGTTCTGTTCTAGTTCTGTTCTAGTTCTGTTCTAGTTCTGTTCTAGTTCTGTTCTAGTTCTGTTCTGGTTCTGTTCTGGTTCTGTTCTAGTTCTGTTCTAGCTCTGTTTTAGTTCTGTTCTAGTTCTGTTTTTGTTCTGTTCTAGTTCTGTTATAGTTCTGTTATAGTTCTGTTATAGTTCTGTTATAGTTCTGTTCTAGTTCGATATATTTCAATCGTTTTTAAAAAAGTCGTATCAGACTTTATTTTTATTAAACTTTATCTAACAAATCTATACAAATAAATGACTATAAAGATAACAAATTTTAAAGTCATCTCATTCCCCAACTCTTTTAGCTGAGAAAAGTATTGACAATATACTTAATAATATAATGTATCAAAAAAATTTATGCTCGTATATACATAAGTCTGAGAGAAAAAATTGGATTACACGCATTACTGAACAAACATCTTTATCATTTTGTTTAGTGTCGAACAATTTGTTTGAAATCCGGCAACACAAATGGTGGGCGAATAAAAGTGTGGGCAAATAAGTTGTTCACTAAAAATGTAACGCGAAGGGAGTTTTGAATACGAAAGTTTGCTTTTTCGAATATAGAAGAGAAATTGTAATATTTCCAAAGAGTGATTCTGATTCCTAAGTAATTTATTTCGGATTTCCGGAAGTCCATATATACAGATAAAGCAAATATAAATCCTTTGTTTAGTCGATTTGTTTGGAAGTTTAAAGTAGGGTGATCGTTAGTATAAGTTGCCTAAAATATTCAAAATGCAAATTCCTTTACTAACATAAGCTTAGTATTTGTTTATAGCAAAATAGTAAAAAGAGAAAGAAAAACAAATTGGTTTTTAAACTCCTATTCCCTGTAAATAAGTTTTTTTTAGCTTTTACTAACAAATCCTTAGGCCTTCCATATACATATGATTACAACAATATAATAATAGAGTTATAGATCCCAAAAATCTATCTTTAAGAGGCCATAAATAACTAAAATTATGTTTTATGAAAAATCAAAAGATGTGCAAAAACAAAAAACACACAAACTAACATTCAATCATGCTTCGACCGAAAAAAAGGATATTTATCGAGTGTAAAAATTGTCTAAAGAAATCGATTTGAAAAAGTGGCATTCATAATTATGGTAAATGAGGGTTGTTTCCATTCTACATGTAAATTCAAGCAATTTTTTTTTTAAAGCAAATAAGACAAAATTTTCCTGAATATAAGAGTTTGGGTATGCTTTGTAAAATAATCCTTAAAAAGGTCAGAATTTGTTTTCTTATAGGACGTTTTTAAGTGAAAAGGAATAAAGACGAATAAGCTATGCCAGTCTTAGCTTATTTATATGGTAAATTGGTTAATATTGTTATGATTCTTCTTCAATATATGTATATATGGTTAGACAATTTAAGTTAACGCTTTTATTCTAGAGCTAAAATTGTTACAAAAAAGAATAGAAATAAATTTATTAGTTTTGACTATAATGGTAACAAATTAAAGGATTTGTTGTATAAATCCTAGTATTATCATATTTTTTAGATTTTTTCTTTTTTATTGGATTTTGGCATACCTTCGTTGTAAATAGTGATTTGTGAGCTTTTTTGTTAGAAGCATTTGTCATTTAATAAATTTGTATGTCGAAGATATATGTCAATGATGTTTGTATGAATCAACTATGCAAACTCACTGCCTTTATTGACAGCTTTATTTCCACATAAAAAGTTAACTAACTCAAGACAAGCAGAAATTGAAATAAAACATAATTAGAACTGAACTAGAACTGAACTAGAACTGGTACTGAACTAGAACTGGTACTGAACCAGAACTGAACTAGAACTGAACCAGAACTGAACTAGAACTGAACTAGAACTGAACTAGAACTGAACTAGAACTGAACTAGAACTGAACTAGAACTGAACTAGAACTGAACTAGAACTGAACTAGAACTGAACTAGAACTGAACTAGAACTGAACTAGAACTGAAGCTAGAACTGAAACTAGAACTGACTAGAACTGAACTAGAACTGAACTAAAGAACCTGAACTAGAACTGAACTAGAACTGAACTAGAACTGAAACTAGAACTGAACTAGAACTGAACTAGAACTGAACTAGAACTGAACTAGAACTGAACTAGAACTGAACTAGAACTGAACTAGAACTGAACTAGAACTGAACTAGAACTGAAACTAGAACGAACTAGAACTGAACTAGAACTGAACTAGAACTGAACTAGAACTGAACTAGAACTGAACTACGGGAACTAGAACTGAACTAGAACTGAACTAGAACTGAACTAGAACTGAACTAGAACTGACTAGAAATGAACTAGAACTGAACTAGAACTGAACTAGAACTGAACTAAACTGAACTAGAACGAACTAGAACGAACTAGAACTGAACTATGAACTGACTAGAACTGAACTAAACTGAACTAGAAATGAACTAGAACTGAACAGAACTGAACTATAACGAACTTAGAACTGAACTAGAACTGAACTAGAACTGACTAGAACTGAACTAGAACTGAACTGAACTGAACCAAAACTTAACTAGAACTGAAAACTAGAAACTGAAACTAGACACTGAACGAGAACTGAACTAGAACTGAAACTAGAACTGAACTAGAACTGACTAGTAACTGAACTAGAACTGAACTAGAAACTGAACTAGGAACTGAACTAGAACTGAACTAGAAACTGAACTAGAATGAAACTAAAAAAAGGAACTGAACTTAGAACTGAACTAGAACTGAACTAAGAACTGAACTGAACTGACTAGAACTGAACTAGAAACTGAACTAGAACTGAACTAGACGGAACTAGAACTGAAACTAGAACTGAACTAGAAACTGACTAGAAATTGCCTGAACTAGAACTGAACTAGAACTGAACTAGAAACTGAACTAGAACTGAACTAGAACTGACAGAACTAGAACTGAACTAGAACTGAACTAGAACTGAACTAGAACTGAACTAGAACTGAACTAGAACTGAACTAGAACTGAACTAGAACTGAACTAGAACTGAACTAGAACTGAACTAGAACTGAACTAGAACTGAACTAGAACTGAACTAGAACTGAACTAGAACTGAACTAGAACTGAACCAAAACTGAACTAGAACTGAACTAGAACTGAACTAGAACTGAACTAGAACTGAACCAAAACTGAACTAGAATTGAACTAGAACTGAACTAGAACTGAACTAGAACTGAACTAGAACTGAACTAGAACTGAACTAGAACTGAACTAGAACTGAACTAGAACTGAACTAGAACTGAACTAGAACTGAACTAGAACTGAACTAGAACTGAACTAAACTGAACTAGAACTGAACTAGAACTGAACTAGAACTGAACTAGAACTGAACTAGAACTGAACTAGAACTGAACTAGAACTGAACTAGAACTGAACTAGAACTGAACTAGAACTGAACTAGAACTGAACTAGAACTGAACTAGAACTGAACTAGAACTGAACTAGAACTGAACTAGAACTGAACTAGAACTGAACTAGAACTGAACTAGAACTGAACTAGAACTGAACTAGAACTGAACTAGAACTGAACTAGAACTGAACTAGAACTGAACTAGAACTGAACTAGAACTGAACTAGAACTGAACTAGAACTGAACTAGAACTGAACTGAACTGAACTAGAACTGAACTAGAACTGAACTAGAACTGAACTAGAACTGAACTAGAACTGAACTAGAACTGAACTAGAACTGAACTAGAACTGAACTAGAACTGAACTAGAACTGAACTAGAACTGAACTAGAACTGAACTAGAACTGAACTAGAACTGAACTAGAACTGAACTAGAACTGAACTAGAACTGAACTAGAACTGAACTAGAACTGAACTAGAACTGAACTAGAACTGAACTAGAACTGAACTAGAACTGAACCAAAACTGAACTAGAATTGAACTAGAACTGAACTAGAACTGAACTAGAACTGAACTAGAACTGAACTAGAACTGAACTAGAACTGAACTAGAACTGAACTAGAACTGAACTAGAACTGAACTAGAACTGAACTAGAACTGAACTAGAACTGAACTAGAACTGAACTAGAACTGAACTAGAACTGAACTAGAACTGAACTAGAACTGAACTAGAACTGAACTAGAACTGAACTAGAACTGAACTAGAACTGAACTAGAACTGAACTAGAACTGAACTAGAACTGAACTAGAACTGAACTAGAACTGAACTAGAACTGAACTAGAACTGAACTAGAACTGAACTAGAACTGAACTAGAACTGAACTAGAACTGAACTAGAACTGAACTAGAACTGAACTAGAACTGAACTAGAACTGAACTAGAACTGAACCAAAACTGAACTAGAATTGAACTAGAACTGAACTAGAACTGAACTAGAACGTTCAATTTTAGAAGCAATGAAATTTATTTTTGTATTCTTTTATGTTATTAAATAGAATACTATTTATTGATTTTAGCTTTAACTGATATGTAATCAATAGCTTTAATAATAGAAAACTATTAAAAGAAAAATGTGGCATTGCTAGTGTAGAGCCTCATCATCATTTAGCCCCTAAACGTATACTATATTCCAGCACATGTAGTTCTTTCACAATAAAGGAATTTTTACTCAGCAATAATAAATATTAACCCAGCAGTTTAGGGTGGTTGTTGCCGAGTTATGCCTTAGACACAATAAAGTTTGTATAGATTTTACGTTACATTACATCGGGCCACTTAAGTGACGTGAACGTGTCAATTAAGCCAAAAATAACAATACATATGTGAAGTTTTTTGTCAGCCAAGTGGTTTTATTTTTGGAGTTAAATTCTATTTAAAAAGGATATGGACACACTTTGTAAAACTGCTGGGTTGTTTTGTGTATTTTTAGTTACATTTGTATGGGTTTTGCTCGTATACACGAGTACACCTACACATTTATTTTTGAAAAATATAATAATAACACAAAATACCTCTAACAATTAAAATTAGTTAGAGCACCTGCTTCTCTTGCAGGTTGTAGGAGTTTGAGTGGATTCAAACAGTGGTTCCTAAAGGTTGAGCTAAAATGATACAAAAAAGTTTTTATCTTGTGGTCCATAGATTCCTTAAGAATCAAGATTATCAAGTCAGAAAGACGAAGTGTGAATAGGGGAACATCGTATTGCGAAACACTGTTTTACACATACATATAAATATGTATGTAAGTATTTGTAATCTCAAATATTATGTATTTTTGGTTAGTGGGCGAATTTTTATTTTCCCTTATCGTGATTTTGTTTTATTTGTTTTTCTATTCATTAAAAATAAATAACAGAATTCAATTGTTCATGAATTTTATAAAATATCGATTAAAATGTCAATTTCGTAGGAAATCTGTTGTATCATTGAAAACGTGTAGGCAATATCAGTTTAGTTAAATTTCATAAATACAGTGAACTGTTTAAAATATATTTTTTTTTTGTAAAAATTTTAAGTCTTTCTCAAAATTTAAATTTCAAAGAAAACAATTTACAATGATTTGTTTTCAATAGTTTTTGTCACTCATATTTTTTTCGTTACACAATCTTTTAAAGAGTTCATACTCTATACTACGGCATAAATATTAAAATACTTTTAACAATAAAACTCCATATTTCGTTTTATTTTTAGTCAGTGCAGACAGTTCAATGAACATACATACATACATAAATATTTATGTAAATACATACATATGTATGAAATTATTAAATTTTGTTATTTTGCTCATGTGTTTTTATGCCTGTCGGTGGTAATCGTAACAATATTTGAATGTTGTTATTGCAGCAACAATAAATCAACAAATACTATATACATGTGCTACATTGAGTCATATTTCTAAATCTACAAATTCAATAAAACCAATTGAAAATAAAATTATTGAATTGATTTAATTCTTAAAAACAGTAACGAATTTTATTAAATCTGTTAAAAACAGTAGATCACTCTGTGGTAACAGTTTAATAAAGAAAATATATATTGGACAAAGGCTGATCACTTCTCTTTTTCCCTTTCAAAAGGTCGGTATTTCATTTGATTATAAATGATCATACCGTTTTCTGTGGAAAACATTTGGCCCCTCAGCTTTCAAAGCCTTCTAAAGAAAACAACCCGCCACCTGGTTTTCTATAGAAAACTGTTTATCACTCAGCAATAAAAGTTTTCTATAGAAAAGTAGTAGATAGAACAGACTATAGAGTAAACTATAGACTAGACTATACAACAGACATGACTACAGAGTAAACTATAGACTAGACTACAGAGTAGACTATGGACTATACTATAGACTAGAGACTAGACTGTAAACTATACTATTTAATAGACTATAGAATACACTATACTATAGACTAGACTATAGACTAGACTATAGACCAGACTATAGACTAGACTAAAGACTAGACTATAGACTAGACTATAGACTAGACTATAGACCAGACTATAGACTAGACTAAAGACTAGACTAAAGACTAGACTATAGACTAGACTATAGACTAGACTATAGACTAGACTATAGACTAGACTATAGACTAGACTATAGACTAGACTATAGACTAGACTACAGACTAGACTATAGAGTAGAATATAGACTAGGCTATAGAATAGACTATAGAGTAGACTATAGGCTAGACTATAGACTAGACTATAGACTAGACTATAGACTAGACTATAGACTAGACTATAGACTAGACTATAGACTAGACTATAGACTAGACTATAGACTAGACTATAGACTAGACTATAGACTAGACTATAGACTAGACTATAGACTAGACTATAGACTAGACTATAGACTACACTATAGACTAGACTATAGACTAGACTATAGAATAGACTATAGACTAGACTATAGACTAGACTATAGACTAGACTATAGACTAGACTATAGACTACACTATAGAATAGACTATAGAGTAGAATATAGAATAGACTATAGAGTAGAATAGTAGAATATAGAAGACTATAGACTAGACTATAGAATAGACTATAGAGTAGAATATAGAATAGACTATAGAGTAGAATATAGACTTGACTATAGACTAGGCTATAGACTAGACTATAGACTAGACTATAGACTAGACTATAGACTAGACTATAGACTAGACTATAGACTAGACTATAGACTAGACTATAGACTAGACTATAGACTAGACTATAGACTAGACTATAGACTAGACTATAGACTAGACTATAGACTAGACTAGACTATAGACTAGACTATAGACTAGACTATAGACTAGACTATAGACTAGACTATAGACTAGACTATAGACTAGACTATAGACTAGACTATAGACTAGACTATAGACTAGACTATAGACTAGACTATAGACTAGACTATAGACTAGACTATAGACTAGACTATAGACTAGACTATAGACTAGACTATAGACTAGACTATAGACTAGACTATAGACTAGACTATTGACTAGACTATAGACTAGACTATAGACTAGACTATAGACTAGACTACAACTAGGCTATAGACTACACTATAGAATAGACTATAGAGTAGAATATAGAATAGACTATAGAGACTATAGAATAGACTATAGATTAGAATATAGAATAGACTATAGAGTAGAATATAGACTTGACTATAGACTAGGCTATAGACTAGACTATAGACTAGACTATAGACTAGACTATAGACTAGACTATAGACTAGACTATAGACTAGACTATAGACTAGACTATAGACTAGACTATAGACTAGACTACAGACTAGACTATAGAGTAGAATATAGACTAGGCTATAGAATAGACTATAGAGTAGACTATAGGCTAGACTATAAACTAACAATAGACTAGACTATAGACTAGACTATAGAGTAGGCTAGACTAGACTATAGACTAGACTATAGACTAGACTATAGACTAGACTATAGACTAGACTATAAACTGACTAGAGACTAGACTATAGACTAGACTATAGACTAGACTATATAGACTAGACTATAGACTAGACTATAGACTAGACTATAGACTAGGACTATAGACTAGGACTTATAGACTAGACTATAGACTAGACTATAGACTAGACTATAGACTAGACCTATAGACTAGACTATAGACTAGACTATAGACTAGACTATAGACTAGACTATAGACTAGACTATAGACTAGACTATAGACTAGACTATAGACTAGACTATAGACTAGACTATAGACTAGACTATAGACTAGACTATAGACTAGACTATAGACTACCTATAGAATAGACTATAGAGTAGAATATAGAATAGACTATAGACTAGACTAGACTATAGACTACACTATAGAATAGACTATAGACTAGACTATAGACTAGACTATAGACTAGACTATAGAACTACACTGTAGAATAGACTATAGAGTAGAATATAGAAAGACTATGAAGAGACTATAGACGTAGAATATAGAATAGACTATAGAGTAGAATATAGACTATGACTATAGACTAGGCTTACTAGACTATAGATAGACTAGACTATAGACTAGACTATAGACTAGACTATAGACTAGACTATAGACTAGACTATAGACTAGACTATAGACTAGACTATAGACTAGACTATAGACTAGACTATAGACTAGACTATACTAGACTATAGACTAGACTATAGACTAGACTATAGACTAGACTATAGACTAGACTATAGACTAGACTATAGACTAGACTATAGACTAGACTATAGACTAGACTATAGACTAGACTATAGACTAGACTAGACTAGACTATAGACTAGACTATAGACTAGACTATAGACTAGACTATAGACTAGACTATAGACTAGACTATAGACTAGACTATAGACTAGACTATAGACTAGACTATAGACTAGACTATAGACTAGACTATAGACTAGACTATAGACTAGACTATAGACTAGACTATAGACGAACTATAGACTAGACTATAGACTAGACTATAGACTAGACTATAGACTAGACTATAGACTAGACTATAGACTAGACGATAGACTAGACTATAGACTAGACTATAGACTAGACTATAGACGAGACTATAGACTAGACTTAGACTAGACTATAGACTAGACTATAGACTAGACTATAGACTAGACTATAGACTAGACTATAGACTAGACTATAGACTAGACTATAGACTAGACTATAGACTAGACTATAGACTAGACTATAGACTAGACTATAGACTAGACTATAGACTAGACTATAGACTAGACTATAGACTAGACTATAGACTAGACTATAGACTAGACTATAGACTAGACATAGACTAGACTATAGACTAGACTATAGACTAGACTATAGACGAAAAATAGACTATAGACTAGACTATAGACTAGACTATAGACTAGACTATAGACTAGACTATAGACTAGACTATAGAGTAGAATATAGAATAGACTATAGAGTAAAATATAGAATAGACTATAGACTAGACTATAGAATAGACTATAGAGTAGAATATAGAATAGACCTATAGACTAGACTATAGACTAGACTATAGACTAGACTATAGACTAGACTATAGACTAGACTATAGACTAGACTATAGATAGACTATAGAGTATAGAGTAGTCTATAGTCCAGTCTATAGTCCAGTCTATAGTCTAGTTATCTGGACGCTGGACTTACAAATTGATTCAAAAAATAGAGAAATGGGTAAACCGCAGGCATGGTGAAGTTAACTACCATTTAAAGCAGTTTCTAAGTGGACATGGAGGCTATAGAAGCTACCTGCACCGTTTTGGTCACGATGACTCACCGACGTGTCCAGCATGCCCAGGTGTTGATGAAAACATCGAACATGTCATATTTGTATGCCACAGATTTGAAGTAGAACGAACTAGGTTAGAAACCCAGCTAGGGCAGAGATTAACACCAGATAACACTGTGGATATCATGCTGACATCTGAGCTGCATTGGGGCCGTATAAATTCCTTTTAATTTATGGAAACGAATCCCTAAGAAAAGAAGAACAGCTTCGGAAGCAAGTAAGAGCGGCACTGTCACAACGCCAGTAGAAATAAGTAGATCAGCGAAACAAGCTTGCCGCCCCGCTAAGTAATATCTACTGGCAGTTCCGCGGAGTGTGGTGTTGACGATGGAGATGGTTTTAGTCGGTAGGAATCCGACATACCCAATGGGACCTATAGAAGGTTTCCACCTCCACTATATAAAAAAAGTCTAGTCTATAGTCTAGTCTATAGTCTAGTCTATCTAGTCTCTAGTCTGGTCTATAGTCTGGTCTATAGTCTGGTCTATAGTCTAGTCTATAGTCTAGTCTATAGTCTAGTCTAGTCTATAGTCCTAGTCTATAGTCTAGTCTATAGTCTAGTCTATAGCTAGTCTATAGTGTCTATAGTCTAGTCTATAGTCAGTCTATAGTCTAGTCTATAGTCTAGTCTAGTCAGTCTAAGTCTAGTCTATAGTCTAGTCTATAGTCTAGTCTATAGTCGTAGTCTATCGTCAGTCTATAGTCTATTATAGTCTAGTCTATAGTCTAGTCTATAGTCTAGTCTATAGTCTAGTCTATAGTCTAGCTATAGTCTGTCTATAGTCTAGTCTATAGTCTAGTCTATAGTCTAGTCTATAGTCTAGTCTATAGTCTAGTCTATAGTCTAGTCTATAGTCTAGTCTATAGTCTAGTCTATAGTCTAGTCT
>NW_023996616.1:20000-32054 GCF_015586225.1 Lucilia sericata | reverse complement strand
ATCTTAACAGGTTAGAGTAATGAAATTTTATTAATATTATAATTGTGAAGTTTAAAAGCCATTGTGTGTGTTAGTAGAAATATTATAAAAGTCAGTAGTAGAGTAGAGAGAAAAAAGGAAAATTGAAATTTTAAAATTGTTTAAAAGGGTTTAATAATGCACAACAAAACATTCTAAAGAGTCAAACATAATTAATGATTTTAATAGAAAACCTGTGTGAGTGTGTTACGTTGACAAATTAAAAGGAATATTTAGAGATTTTCATTAATAAATCTTCAGCTGGTACTAATTTTTGAGAAATTAAAAGAGTGATTTATGTGTGTATGTATATTCATTTCTAAAATTAATACAAATAAAATTTTGCAATAAATCAAAAGGTTTTAAAAGTAGTAATACTGAACTAAATACGAAACAGAACTAAAACTAAACTAGAACTGAACTAGAACTGAAATCGAACTGAAATAGAACTGAACTAGAACTGAAACTAGAACTAGAACTGAACTAGAACTGAACTAGAACTGAACTAGAACTGAACTAGAACTGAACTAGAACTGAACTAGAATTAGAACTGAACTAGAATTAGAACTGAACTAGAATTAGAACTGAACTAGAATTAGAACTGAACTAGAATTAGAACTGAACTAGAATTAGAACTGAACTAGAATTAGAACTGAACTAGAACTGAACTAGAACTGAACTAGAACTGAACTAGAACTGAACTAGAACTGAACTAGAACTGAACTAGAACTGAACTAGAACTGAACTAGAACTGAACTAGAACTGAACTAGAACTGAACTAGAACTGAACTAGAACTGAACTAGAACTGAACTAGAACTGAACTAGAACTGAACTAGAACTGAACTAGAACTGAACTAGAACTGAACTAGAACTGAACTAGAACTGAACTAGAACTGAACTAGAATGAACTAGAACTGAACTAGAACTGAACTAGAACTGAACTAGAACTGAACTAGAACTGAACTAGAACTGAACTAGAACTGAACTAGAACTGAACTAGAACTGAACTAGAACTGAACTAGAACTGAACTAGAACTGAACTAGAACTGAACTAGAACTGAACTAGAACTGAACTAGTACTGAACTAGAATTAGAACTGACCTAGAACTGAACTAGAACTGAACTAGAACTGAACTAGAACTGAACTAGAACTGAACTAGAACTGAACTAGAACTGAACAAGCACTGAACTAGAACTGAACTAGAACTGAACTAGAACTGAACTAGAACTGAACTAGAACTGAACTAGAACTGAACTAGAACTGAACTAGAACTGAACTAGAACTGAACTAGAACTGAACTAGAACTGAACTAGAACTGAACTAGAACTGAACTAGAACTGAACTAGAACTGAACTAGAACTGAACTAGAACTGAACTAGAACTGAACTAGAACTGAACTAGAACTGAACTAGAACTGAACTAGAACTGAACTAGAACTGAACTAGAACTGAACTAGAACTGAACTAGAACTGAACTAGAACTGAACTAGAACTGAACTAGAACTGAACTAGAACTGAACGAACTAGAACTGAACTAGAACTGAACTAGAACTGAACTAGAACTGAACTAGAACTGAACTAGAACTGAACTAGAACTGAACTAGAACTGAACTAGTACTGAACTAGAATTAGAACTGAACTAGAACTGAACTAGAACTGAACTAGAACTGAACTAGAACTGAACTAGAACTGAACTAGAACTGAACTAGAACTGAACTAGAACTGAACTAGAACTGAACTAGAACTGAACTAGAACTGAACTAGAACTGAACTAGAACTGAACTAGAACTGAACTAGAACTGAACTAGAACTGAACTAGAACTGAACTAGAACTGAATTAGAACTGAACTAGAACTGAACTAGAACTGAACTAGAACTGAACTAGAACTGAACTAGAACTGAACTAGAACTGAACTAGAACTGAACTAGAACTGAACTAGAACTGAACTAGAACTGAACTAGAACTGAACTAGAACTGAACTAGAACTGAACTAGAACTGAACTAGAACTGAACTAGAACTGAACTAGAACTGAACTAGAACTGAACTAGAACTGAACTAGAACTGAACTAGAACTGAACTAGAACTGAACTAGAACTGAAAAAGAACTGAACTAGAACTGAACTAGAATTGAACTAGTACTGAACTAGAACTGAACTAGAACTGAACCAGAACTAAACTAGAACTGAACTGGATCAAGATCGAAACGAGAACTGATCAATAACTGAACTATAACTGCTCATAAATTTATCAAGAATAGAACTTTGAATGAAAGCAGTAAAAACTTCTTCTTTTTATAAATACAAAATTACTCATGCTCTCATTTTTATTTCTCTTTAAACATCAAGACATTATATTTAAAAAGTACTAACTCAAAAAGTCTAGTTTTCAGCAGAGCAAAATAAACTGTCTAGAAATAAATAATTTTCTTTCCATATTATGTTTAAAATCATCTTACATTTCGTTCTTTTCAAGAATTTATCTTGAGTTTGCACATTTTGTTCAAAAGAAAATTATAATAAATATGAAACTAAATTTCAAATTCCAAATTTTTAAGCAGATTCTTGTTTAATACGTCATATAAATTACTCTTTCAAAACAGTTACTATGTTAGATAGCATTTTTCTTCAGAAACTATGCTACATTGTGTTAGCCAAGTAATAAAAACTATTGATTTCAACTTTATACCCGACATGAAGAATGCATTGAGAAATCATTTGACATCAAAAACCAACTTTTTCCCAAGATTGAGTTAGCACTTTTTGAATATAAGGTGTTGATATGCTGGTTAATTATTTGTTGTTTTTAAGTCCATTTCATTTCCATCACAAGTATGAGTTGCATTATGGTTTGATTCTATGAAAGGATATATGAGTGAGTGTGTATTAAATATACATATACATATATGTGTATTTGTGTGTGGCTTAGTGAGCTTTTGTGTAGGTGTTCGTAGTGTGTAAATTGTATTCAATTTCATTAAATATTTAACCACATCAATAGTTTGAAACTTTGTATATGTACATTAACTATTATATATGTTTATAGAAAGGCAACAGGAATATGACCAGTATGAAAATGAGTGTGCATGTGTGTATGTGAAAGGATAATATGTGTGTAAGTATCATTTGTTAGTATCATTATCATATGATTATTATCATTTTTGCCACTGGTAGTGAAATTCAGTTTGTAGTTTGTATTTTTTTGTTATTTTTTATGATTATTTTTTTACGGCATCATTATGTTTATGAGCATAACAACAAGAGTAATGTCAGTGATATTTGTATTATTGTGTTGTTACTGCTACTGGTGTTAATATTGCTGCTGTTGCAGTAGTTTAGTATGTAGTAGCAGTAGTTGGCATTAATGATTATTTATGTGAATGAGTTGCTTGGTGGTTATTGGTGGTAGTTAAATATTTTTTTGTTAGTTATTAAATTTGTTTATTATTTTTTTTATATTCATTCAACTCTTCTTCTCTTTCATTTAATTTAATAAAATGCCATATTTTTTAATATGGTTTCAGTTGTTGTTTTTTTCTTTTTGCCCTACAACACTATTGTGTAACGGTAAGCTGAACTAAAACTGAACTAGAACTGAACTAGAACTGAACTAGAACTGAACTAGAGCTGAACTAGAACTGAACTAGACATGAAACTAGAAAGTTCTGAACTAGAACTGAACTAGAACTGAACTAGAACTGAACTAGAACTGAACTAGAACTGAACTAGAACTGAACTAGAACTAGAACTGAACTAGAACTGAACTAGAACTGAACTAGAACTAGAACTAGAACTGAACTAGAACTGAACTAGAACTGAACTACAACTGAACTAGAACTGAACTAGAACTGAACTAGAACTGAACTAGAACTGAACTGAACTAGAACTGAACTAGAACTAGAACTGAACTAGAACTGAACTAGAACTAAACGAGAACTGAACTAAAACTGACCTAGAACTTTACTAGAACTAAACTAGAACTGAACTAGAACTGTACTAGAACTGAACTAGTACTTTACTAGAACTGACTAGAATTAAAATGAAACTGAACAAGACCTAAAACGAAACATAGTTTTTACAGCTGTAGGTGATTAAATGGTCTCATCTTTCTCATTTATTTTTTTTTTTTTTGTATAAATTGTTGTTTTTCATTTAATTTAACAGTTTATACTATTAATTACTTAATGTGAACAATTTTTTATTAATAAACTAATTAATGTTTAAATTATAAAATATTCAAGTTATAGAGTATTAATGAATTGAAAAAATACAAATTATAATAAAATCCGTAAAAAACGCACATTCAAGCAAACACTCAAATGCAGAGTAATTTAAGGCATTTAAGCAAATTGAGACAAATATAAAAAATAGTTGAAATAAATCAAACAAAATCCAGAGGCTTTTAATTAATAAGTGTAAAACATATGATAAAAAAAAAAATAAACAAAATTTATTAAAAAAAAATAAATCAATTGAAAGTTTAAATAGGTCAGTGTTGTTGCATACAAATGGGTCAAATATCAAGATGTTAAAATAAAAGTTTTTGGTTCTTTAAATGATAGTATGTCACTTTGTCACACTTTCTCGAAATACATACACGCCTTGTATTTTTTCAGTCCTCAAAAACCTCATTCTTTATAGCTCACAAGGTCTTTTGCCTCAAAACTAATTCATTTTCAAAACATTTTTTCTAACACAGTTTTACTTTCTATCAAAGAAGAAAAAAAAAACTGCAAACCATTTTTTTTTTTCAAAGAATATAATATACAAACATACCAATTTGTGTACAGTGTCATGTTGCACTTGGACCAATTTATCTTGAACAATATTCTTTTTTTTTCTGGTTTTTGGTATCAAACGACATAAAAGTTTCAATTTTCCATTAAACCATTTGTCGTTCTTTTTTCGCTGTTGTCCAATTATTTTGCGAACAACACAGCACTTAATTATTTTATAATAACATGGACAATTTTTTTATTACTGTTGTTGTTTTTGCTATTTGTTAGTATGTCCAATTCATTAAACAGAGGCGCATTTTTTTCGTTGTTGTCACACTTAAAGTATACATTAACCCTTCGGGGGAGATTTAGTGGCTAACTTAACAATTTTTGGTGACGAAACCAAAAAAAAAATCGAAGTGAACTTTTTTTAATGCACTGACAATTTCTGAAAAAGATATCATAGTTCTGTAAATTTTTAGTCATCTTGAAGTCCAAATGACACTCAATCCTCACTGACAATTTCTGAAACAAGATATCATAGTTCTGTAAATTTTTAGTCATCTTGAAGTCCAAATAACCTTCATTCCTCATAATGGGTTAATCGTAAAAATGGCCTCTCAAATAAAACACAATACAAACAACTAATAATGAAAATGAAACAAGTGCAGAAAAAAACAACTTGAGACGAACAAAAAAAAACAAAGAACGCATAAGGCGAATTTTAAGAACACTTCTCAGAGAAGAACTAAAACAGAACTAGAACAGAAGTAGAATAGAACTAGTACAGAACTGGAACAGAACTGGAACAGAACTAGAACAGAAGTAGAACAGAACTAGAACAGAACTAGAACTGAACTAGAAAGAACTAGAACAGAACTAGAACAGAACTAGAACAGAACTAGAACAGAACTAGAACAGAACTAGAACAGAACTAGAACAGAACTAGAACAGAACTAGAACAGAACTAGAAACAGAACTAGAACAGAACTAGAACAGAACTAGAACAGAACTAGAACAGAACTAGAACAGAAACTAGAACAGAACTAGAACAGAACTAGAATCGAGAACTAGAACCAGAACTAGAACCGAACTAGAACAGAACTAGAACAGAACTCGAACAGAAACTAGAACAGAACTAGAACAGAACTAGAACAGAACTAGAACAGAACTAGAACAGAACTAGAACAGAACTTGAACAGAACTTAGAACAGAACTAGAACAGAACTAGAACAGCAACTAGAACAGAACTAGAACAGAACTAGAACAGCAACTAGAACAGAACTAGAACAGAACTAGAACAGAACTAGAACAGAACTAGACAGAACTAGAACAGAACTAGAACAGAACTAGAACAGAACTAGAACAGAACTAGAACAGAACTAGAACAGAACTAGACAAACTAGAAACAGAACTAGAACAGAACTAGAACAGAACTAGAACAGAACTAGAACCAGAACTAGAACAGAACTAAACAGAACTAGAACAGAAACTAGAACAGAACTAGAACAGAACTAGAACAGAACTAAAACAGAACTAGAACAGAACTAGAACAGAACTAGAACAGAACTAGAACAGAACTAGAACAGAACTAAAACAGAACTAAAACAGAACTGGAACAGAACTAGAACTAGAACAGAACTAGAACAGAACTAGAACAGAACTAGAACAGAACTAGAACAGAACAGAACTAGAACAGAACTAGAACAGAACTAGAACAGAACCAGAACAGAACTAGAACAGAACTAGAACAAAACTAGAACAGAACTAGAACAGAACTAGAACAGAACTAGAACAGAACTAGAACAGAACTAGAACAGAACTAGAACAGAACTAGAACAGAACTAGAACAGAACTAGAACAGAACTTGAACAGAACTTGAACAGAACTAGAACAGAACTAGAACACAACTAGAACACAACTAGAACAGAACTAGAACAGAACTAGAACAGAACTAGAACAGAACTAGAACAGAACTAGAACAGAACTAGAACAGAACTAGAACAGAACTAGAACAGAACTAGAACAGAACTAAAACAGAACTAGAATAGAACTAGAACAGAACTAGAACAGAACTAGAACAGAACTAGAACAGAACTAGAACAGAACTAGAACAGAACTAGAACAGAACTAGAACAGAACTAGAACAGAACTAGAACAGAACTAGAACAGAACTAGAACAGAACTAGAACAGAACTAGAACAGAACTAGAACAGAACTAGAACAGAACTAGAACAGAACTAGAACAGAACTAAAACAGAACTAGAACAGAACTAAACAGAACTGGAACAGAAATAGAACAGAACTAAAACAGAACTGGAACAGAAGTAGAACAGAACTAGAACAGAACTAGAACAGAACTAGAACAGAACAGAACTAGAACAGAACTAGAACTGAACTAGAACTGAACCAGAAATGAACTAGAACTGAACTAGAACTGAACTAGTACTAGAACTGAACTAGAACTGAACTAGTACTAGAACTAGAACTGAACTACAACTGAACTAGAACTGAACTAGAACTGAACTAGAACTGAACTAGAACTGAACTAGAACTGAACTAGAACTGAACTAGAACTGACTAGACTAGAACTGAACTACAATTGAACTACAACTGATCAAGAACTGAACTAGAACGCAACTAGGACCAAACTAGAAAACTTCCCATGCTATCAACCTCTCACTAAACTTAAAATGCCACTCGCTTTCATAACTCTAGTATTGCATGAGGATTTAAAAAAATTAAATAAATACAAAATGACAAGTAGAGTGATAAATGCATGAAAAATATATGTTTTAAACAACTTGATGCTGATGATGATAGTGACGAGTAATTGTACAAAAATCATCATCATCAGTTATACCTAACGGACTGAAACATACCGAAACCATAAATAAATGCAATACTAGAACACACCCACAAATATATAGACAGATCCTACCCATAACGGTATCTATCCAATAAACCAAAAATATACTTTAAAAAAAGTCCAAACAATACCATGACAGAAACATAAGAGAACCACTCACTTTCGGTGCAATACAATTTAACAGATTATTTGTTAAAGTGCCAGGGTGACAGTGGGCATAGAGGCTAAAAAGTGAACAACAGCGAAAAACTCGCAATGGAAATACTTTGTGTCAATGTTTAATAAAATATTTTCTCTACAAAAACAAATTCCAAACAGTTTTGCTGTTCTGACCTCGCATTTCATTTATTCTAACCGACTGTTCTTCTGTATGAAGGTGTTTTTTGTATATAAGTCTGTTTGTCATTTGTTTTTGAGTGAGTGAGTGTTTAAGTGAACACATTTTTGTAGGTGACTTGACTGGTTGTGTCTGTGTGTGGAATGTGTCATATTGTTAAAATGTTGATGACACTCGAAAATGTGAAAAACAATTGACAATAACAACCAACCAACAACAGAGTTCCTTTATTTTTATATCCTTTTTTTTTTTGCTGTTGCAACATCCATAGCAACAACAACAACAGCAATCAAAACAACTAAAGTGCACAATGAGTTTATAAAAAAACAACAACAAAAAGTATGTTTATAGAAAAATATGACTACAAAAACTCTCTACTCTAGTTGCACAAGCAATTGCATTCTGACAACAAGTGCATCAGAGTGGCAACAAACAACACCAGCAAAAACATCAACTAATTTTTTTTTCCTTTTTTCCAAAAAAAGTTTATTTTGTATGTTAAAGAGACAGCAAAAAAATAAATAAATGAAAACACACACTTGTACACAACTCGAAAAAAAAAATAAAATAAAAATTGGCAAGCATTCTGCCAAAAACTGAAAAAAAGCAGTCAGACAGACAGACATCAGGCATTTTTCGTTTTTGGCTTAAAAACGTCACAAAAATCACTATTATGACAAAAACAAAAACATGCGACCAACAGACCTACATAATGCTGACAACAGTACAGTAGGCGAGACCTCAAGAGGGAGGGCTATAGTTGGGTGTGAGTGGGGTTGACCGAACGACCGACCGACCAACAAATGAAACCAAAACCAAACAACCCAATATTGTAACTTAATTGATTCAATACAATATAGACCTACATATGACAACAACGAAAAACAACAGTCATAAAAACATACAAACACATGTTTTACAATATTCACATAAATATGATGACACACATACTGAGACAATGCCACACAGAAACACATTTACATGCACCAAAATGCATGTAAAAGGAAACAATATGTTTGACTTTGGCATGAACAAATAATTCGTAAACTCGAACATCCAAACAAGGGACGAATGAATGAATAAATGAACAAATGTATGAATCAATGAATGAGTGAATGACTAAATGAATGAATAAATCAATCGATTGTATGCATTCATACATGCCAACCTGACACACTCATACCCACACATACTCTCTCAAGAATTGTTGTAAAACTAAAGGAAAGAAGATAACTTTTCCCAAAAAAAATTGTTACTAAAGAGAGAGTGGGGAAAAAAAGAAGAGTCTAGTAAGGATAGACAGCAGAATATGAAGATAATGCATATAATTAAGATGACAACCAGGAGAGAAGTATCTGTGTTGGACAGAAAACACAAGTTCAATTTTAGTTTCAACAGATGGAAGTTTTGTGTTTTTAGGGTATAATATAGATGCTATGTAACCTATAGGCAGTCTAGTCTATAGTCTAGTCTATAGTCTAGTCTATAGTCTAGTCTATAGTCTAGTCTATAGTCTAGTCTATAGTCTAGTCCATGGTCTAGTCCATGTCTAGTCTATAGTCTAGTCTATAGTCTAGTCTATAGTCTAGTCTATAGTCTAGTCTATAGTCTAGTCTATAGTCTAGTCTATAGTCTAGTCTATAGTCTAGTCTATAGTCTAGTCTATAGTCTAGTCTATAGTCTAGTCTATAGTCTAGTCTATAGTCTAGTCTATAGTCTAGTCTATAGTCTAGTCTATAGTCTAGTCTATAGTCTAGTCTATAGTCTAGTCTATAGTCTAGTCTATAGTCTAGTCTATAGTCTAGTCTATAGTCTAGTCTATAGTCTAGTCTAAGTCTAGTCTATAGTCTAGTCTATAGTCTAGTCTATAGTCTAGTCTATAGTCTAGTCTTATCTAGTCTTATAGTCTAGTCTATAGTCTAGTCTATAGTCTAGTCTATAGTCTAGTCTATAGTCTAGTCTATAGTCTAGTCTATAGTCTAGTCTATAGTCTAGTCTATAGTCTAGTCTATAGTCTAGTCTATTCTAGTCTAATAGTCTAGTCTATAGTAGTCCTATAGTCTAGTCTATAGTCTAGTCTATAGTCTAGTCTATTAGTTCTAGTCTAAGTCTAGTCTATAGTCTAGTCCTATAGTCTAGTCTATCTAGTCCTATAGTCAGTCTCGTCCTATAGTCTAGTCCTATAGGTCTAGTCTATAGTCTAGTCTATAGTCTAGTTATAGTATAGTCTATAGTCTAGTCTATATCTAGCTTCTAGTCCTATAGTCTAGTCTATAGTCTGTCTATAGTCTAGTCTATAGTCTAGTCTATAGTCTAGTCTATAGTTAGTTATAGTCTAGTCTATAGTCTAGTCTATAGTCTAGTCTATAGTCTAGTCTATAGTCTAGTCTATAGTCTAGTCTAGTCTATAGTCTAGTCTATAGTCTAGTCTATAGTCTAGTCTATAGTCTAGTCTATAGTCTAGTCTATAGTCTAGTCTAGTCTATAGTCTAGTCTATAGTCTAGTCTATAGTCTAGTCTATAGTCTAGTCTATAGTCTAGTCTATAGTCTAGTCTATAGTCTAGTCTATAGTCTAGTCTATAGTCTAGTCTATAATCTAGTCTATAGTCTAGTATATAGTCCAGTATATAGTCTAGTATATAGTCTAGTATATAGTCTAGTATATAGTCTAGTCTATAGTCTAGTCTATAGTCTATTATATAGTCTATTCTATAATCTAGTCTATAGTCTAGTCTATGTTCTAGTCTATTTTATAGTCTATTCTGTAATCTAGTCTATAGTCTAGTCTATATTCTAGTCTATAGTCTAGTCTATAGTCTAGTCTATAGTCTAGTATATAGTCCAGTATATAGTCTAGTATATAGTCTAGTATATAGTCTAGTGTATAGTCTATTCTATAGTCTAGTCTATAGTCTAGTCTATAGTCTAGTCTAGTCTATAGTCTATAGTCTAGTCTAGTCTAGTCTATAGTCTAGTCTAGTCTAGTCTATAGTCTAATCTAGTCTAGTCTATAGTCTTTTATATAGTCTATTCTATAATCTAGTCTATAGTCTAGTCTATAATCTAGTCTATAGTCTAGTCTATATTCTAGTCTATAGTCTAGTCTATAGACTAGTCTATAGTCTAGTATATAGTCCAGTATATAGTCTAGTATATAGTCTAGTATATAGTCTAGAATATAGTCTAGTCTATAGTCTAGTCTATAGTCTAGTCTATAGTCTAGTCTAGTCTAGTCTATTCTACAGTCTATTATAGTCTATTCTATAATCTAGTCTATAGTCTAGTCTATATTCTAGTCTATTATATAGTCTATTCTATAATCTAGTCTATAGCTTAGTCTATATTCTAGTCTATTATTTATTAAATCTTTTGCTTGGTTTCTGGTTAAATGCAGCAGATTTCATTAGTTAAGAAGGTCTTCATTTGCTAGACAGAACAGTACAAGTAAGAAGTTTTTTTAACTTTATGTTGAAAGTTTTAAACTTTATTATTTCATATTCTTTAGTTTTGTACACGGTGTTGTTAACATGTAAAAATTTACACTCAGAAAAATTTTAAAATTAATTAAAATAAAGATAACTTACGGAGAAAGTATAAACAAAGTAAATAAAATATTGGATAATTAAAAACTATTGTTTTTTTGTAGCATGTAATTAATAAAATAAAGTAAAATACTTTTATTAATTTCTCCGTGTAAATTATTAACACTTTTTTATTGTTGTTATTTTTGTGCTCTCTTCATTTTTCGAAAATTTCTTTTGTTGCAAGGAAAAACCCCAGGTTTATATACTTTATTCGTTCCGGTTTTTCTTATTTAAACAGCTGTAATGTAGGAGAATGTATTACACACATACGAATAAACCTACACTTACACATTTGCATAAAGCGCTGGCATACATTCATACATGTATTTGCTGTAATTAAGTTTCAATTTCCACCAAGAAAAAAAGTAAGAAAAACTCACATGATGTTTAAATCATGATAAACAAAACAAAAAAAAAGAACAAAATGAACAGCAGCAGCAGCAATAAGATAAAAAAGTATAAAATTGTGAAAAATTGTAAAGACAGAAAATAAATTTTTGCATTTTAACGCTGAACAGCAGAGGGAAA
>NW_023996616.1:0-15000 GCF_015586225.1 Lucilia sericata | reverse complement strand
GTGAAACTTTTGCTGTGTGACTTTTAGTTTTTTTTTCTTTGTTATTTTTCGTTTTTAATTGTGGTTTTAATAACTTTATTTGTTTTTCTTCGGTGTTAAACAAATTACTGAGATGAGAAAAAATTTCGTTTGTTTGTAATACAATCTTATCAACCTGTCAACATCTTTAAACTTGACATAGAAGTGGTAGAAATATAAAGTTATAAGCCATGAAACTATGAATTACATGATTTCACACAATCATATACAAAAAGGGTAAATAAGTTAGCAAGTAGAGGGAGAAAATTAAATTAACCCTTGGGAGACTAGATAGACTAGACCTAAGACTTGAATAAAGAACGCATTATAAATGGATTATAGACAAGACTACAAACTGACTATAGACTAGGACTATAGACTAGCTATGACTAGCTATAGACTAGACTATAGACTAGACTAGACTAGAGACTAGACATAGACTAGACTATAGACTAGATTATAGACTAGACTATAGACTAGACTATAGACTAGATTATAGACTAGACTATAGACTAGACTATAGACTAGACTATAGACTAGACTATAGACTAGACTATAGACTAGCTATAGACTAATAGACTAGACTATAGACTAGACTATAGACTAGACTATAGACTAGACTATAGACTAGCTATAGACTAGACTATAGACTAGGACTATAGACTAGACTATAGACTAGACTAGAATAGACTAGACTAATAGACTAGACTATAGACTAGACTATAGACTAGACTATAGACTAGACTATAGACTAGACTATAGACTAGATCTAGACTAGACTATAGCTATAGACTAGACTATAGACTAGACTATAGACTAGACTATAGACTAGACTATAGACTAGACTATAGACTAGACTATAGACTAGACTATAGACTAGACTATAGACTAGACTATAGACTAGACTATAGACTAGACTATAGACTAGACTATAGACTAGACTATAGACTAGACTATAGACTAGACTATAGACTAGACTATAGACTAGACTATAGACTAGACTATAGACTAGACTATAGACTAGACTATAGACTAGACTATAGACTAGGCTATAGACTAGACTATAGACTAGACTATAGACTAGACTATAGACTAGACTATAGACTAGACTATAGACTAGACTATAGACTAGACTATAGACTAGACTATAGGACTAGACTATAGACTAGACTATAGACTAGACTATAGACTAGACTATAGACTAGACTATAGACTAGACTATAGACTAGACTATAGATTAGACTATAGACTAGACTATAGACTAGACATAGACTAGACTATAGACATAGACTATAGACTAGACTATAGACTAGACTATAGACTAGACTATAGACTAGACTATAGACTAGACTATAGACTAGACTATAGACTAGACTATAGACTAGACTATAGACTAGACTATAGACTAGACTATAGACTAGACTAGACTAGACTAGACTATAGACTAGACTATAGACTAGACTATAGACTAGAACTATAGACTAGACTATAGACTAGACTATAGACTAGACTATAGACAGACTATAGACTAGACTATAGACTAGACTATAGACTAGACTATAGACTAGACTATAGACTAGACTATAGACTAGACTAAGACTAGACTATAGACTAGACTATAGACTAGACTATAGACTAGACTATAGACTAGACTATGACTGACTATAGACTAGACTATAGACTAGACTATAGACTAGACTATAGACTAGACTATAGGACTAGACTATGGACTACTATGGACGATTAGACTAGACTATAGACTAGACTATAGACTAGACTAATGACTAGACTATAGACTAGACTATAGACTAGACTATAGACTAATAGACTAGACTATAGACTAGACTATAGACTAGACTAGACTATAGACTAGACTATAGACTAGACTATAGACTAGACTATAGACTAGACTATAGACTAGACTAGACTATAGACTAGACTATGGACTAAACTATAGACTAAACTATAGACTAGACTATAGACTAGACTATAGACTATACTATAGACTTGACTATAGACCACACTATATACTAGACTATAGACTAGACTATAGACCACACTATATACTAGACTATAGACTAGACTATAGACTAGACAATAGACTAGACTATAGACTAGACTATAGACTAGACTATAGACTAGACTATAGACTAGACTATAGACTAGACTATACACTAGACTATAGACTAGACTATAGACTAGACTATAGACTAGACTCTAGAATAGACTATAGAATAGACTATAGACTAGATAGACTAGACTATAGACTAGACTATAGACTAGACTATAGACTAGACTATAGACTAGACTATAGACTAGACTATAGACTAGACTATAGACTAGACTATAGACTAGACTATAGACTAGACTATAGACTAGACTATAGACTAGACTATAGACTAGACTATAGACTAGACTATAGACTAGACTATAGACTAGACTATAGACTAGACTATAGACTAGACTATAGACTAGACTAATAGACTAGACTATAGACTAGACTATAGACTAGACTATAGACTATAGACTAGACTATAGACTAGACTATAGACTAGACTATAGACTAGACTATAGACTAGACTATAGACTAGGCTATAGACTAGACTATAGACTAGACTATAGACCACACTATATACTAGACTATAAACTAGACTATAGACCAGACTATAGACTAGACTATAGACCACACTATATACTAGACTATAAACTAGACTATAGACCAGACTATAGACTAGACTATAGACTAGACTATATACTAGACCATAGACTAGACTATAGACTAAACTATAGACTAGACTATAGACCAGACTATAGACTAGACCATAAACTGGACCATAGACTAGACTATAGACTAGACTACAGACTACACTATAGACTAGACTATAGACTAGATTATAGACTAGACTAGACTACAGACTACACTATAGACTAGACTATAGACTAGATTATAGACTAGACTAGACTACAGACTATACTATAGACTAGACTCTAGACTAGACTATAGACCAGACTATAGACAGACTATAGACAGACTATAGACTAGACTATAGACTAGACTATAGACTAGACTATAGACTAGACTATAGACTAGACTATAGACAGACTATAGACAGACTATTGACTAGACTATAGGCAGACTATAGACAGACTATAGATCAGAATATAGACTACACTATGGATTAAACTAGCCTATAGACTGTAGACTATACTATAGTTTTAACTATAGGCATGAATACAGACTATAATACAGACTTGACTTTAGACTAGACAATGGACTTGAACATATTTAAACTGCAATTTATTTGCAAATTCTCTACCGCTCTTATCTCCCACAAAACAAAATGGTCTCAGCTGCTTTGTTCATTTTTTTATATTTAGATATTTTTTATTATGCCCAATATCTAATCAAAAATATTATTTCAATTTACAACAGCTTAAATATTTTATTGTAAAACAACGAAAACAAAAAAATATTAAAACGAATAAATGAACAACAATTTAAATATTTGATTGTTTTATGATGACTTTATATTTATGACAATTTTAAAAATAGTAATAAAATAAAATATTGCAAAATAACATATGTATGTATGCAAATTATGTAAACAATATAAATAAACAGTTTTATTAACAATTGAAATTTTTAGATAATTTTTATTTAAATCTTTTTTTTGTTTTTATTATTGTGTATTAAAATTAAAATGTCCATTTGTTATAAATATTATACATGACATTTTAAAGTTGTTTAGTATCATGGATATGAATCCATCCATGATAGTTAGTTTTATTTTTTTAAACATCACGTTTTTTTCGCTAATTTTTTTTTTTTTGTGGGTTTTGTTGTAATATTGAAATAAGTTTAACGTAATTTAATTAGCTAATAATATATTGTTGTAATGGTATTTGAAAAATAAGATAAATTGTATATAGTTTTTGTGTTTTATTTTTTGAAAATCGTGAGAAATTCTTGAAATTTTTCAGCACGTTTAAGGGTAAATTATTATGTACACGAGTAATTATATGCGAAATGTGTTGTTATTTAATGTTGAAATATTTACGCATCAAATACTGGTACAGTGTGTGGCAAAAGTTAGGGATTTTACCGAGTGTATAAGATGAGTTTATCTTAATCTGGAGTCTAATCTAGTTTATAGTCTAGTCCATAGTCTAGTCTATAGTCTAGTCTATAGTCTAGTCTATAGTCTAGTCTATAGTCTAGTCTATAGTCTAGTCTATAGTCTGGTCTATAGTCTAGTCTATAGTCTAGTCTATAGTCTAGTCTATAGTCTAGTCTATAGTCTAGTCTATAGTCTGGTCTATAGTCTAGTCTATAGTCTAGTCTATAGTCTAGTCTATAGTCTAGTCTATAGTCTAGTCTATAGTCTGGTCTATAGTCTAGTCTATAGTCTAGTCTATAGTCTAGTCTATAGTCTAGTCTATAGTCCTAGTCTATAGTCTAGTCTATAGTCTAGTCTATAGTCTAGTCTATAGTCTAGTCTATAGTCTAGTCTATAGTCTAGTCTATAGTCTAGTCTATAGTCTAGTCTATAGTCTAGTCTATAGTCTAGTCCTATAGTCTAGTCTATAGTCTAGTCTATAGTCTAGTCTATAGTCTAGTCTATAGTCTAGGTCTATAGTCTAGTCTATAGTCTAGTCTATAGTCTAGTCTATAGTCTAGTCTATAGTCTAGTCTATAGTCTAGTCTATTGTTTAGTCTATAGTCTAGTCTATAGTCTAGTCTATAGTCTAGTCTATAGTCTAGTCTAGTTCTAGTCTATAGTCTAGTCTATAGTCTAGTCTATAGTCTAGTCTATAGTCTAGTCTATAGTCTAGTATAGTCTAGTCTATAGTCTAGTCTATAGTCTAGTCTATAGTCTAGTCTATAGTCTAGTCTAGTCTGTAGTCTAGTCTGTAGTCTAGTCTATAGTCTAGTCTATAGTCTAGTCTATAGTCTAGTCTATAGTCTAGTCTATAGTCTAGTCTATAGTCTAGTCTATAGTCTAGTCTATAGTCTAGTCTATAGTCTAGTCTATAGTCTAGTCTATAGTCTAGTCTATAGTCTAGTCTATAGTCTAGTCTATAGTCTAGTCTATAGTCTAGTCTATAGTCTAGTCTATAGTCTAGTCTATAGTCTAGTCTATAGTCTAGTCTATAGTCTAGTCTATAGTCTAGTATCTCTAGTCTATAGTCTAGTCTATAGTCTAGTCTATAGTCTAGTCTATAGTCTAGTCTATAGTCTAGTCTATAGTCTAGTCTATAGTCTAGTCTATAGTCTAGTCTATAGTCTAGTCTATAGTCTAGTCTATAGTCTAGTCTATAGTCTAGTCTATAGTCTAGTCTATAGTCTAGTCTATAGTCTAGTCTATAGTCTAGTCTATAGTCTAGTCTATAGTCTAGTCTATAGTCTAGTCTATAGTCTAGTCTATAGTCTAGTCTATAGTCTAGTCTATAGTCTAGTCTATAGTCTAGTCTATAGTCTAGTCTATAGTCTAGTCTATAGTCTAGTCTATAGTCTAGTCTATAGTCTAGTCTATAGTCTAGTCTATAGTCTAGTCTATAGTCTAGTCTATAGTCTAGTCTATAGTCTAGTCTATAGTCTAGTCTATAGTCTAGTCTATAGTCTAGTCTATAGTCTAGTCTATAGTCTAGTCTATAGTCTAGTCTATAGTCTAGTCTATAGTCTAGTCTATAGTCTAGTCTATAGTCTAGTCTATAGTCTAGTCTATAGTCTAGTCTATAGTCTAGTCTATAGTCTAGTCTATAGTTTAGTCTATAGTCTAGTCTATAGTCTAGTCTATAGTCTAGTCTATAGTCTAGTCTATAGTCTAGTCTATAGTCTAGTCTATAGTCTGGTCTATAGTCTGGTCTATAGTCTAGTCTATAGTCTGGTCTATAGTCTAGTCTATAGTCTAGTCTATAGTCTAGTCTATAGTCTAGTCTAGTCTATAGTCTAGTCTATAGTCTAGTCTATAGTCTAGTCTATAGTCTAGTATATAGTCTAGTCTATAGTCTAGTCTATAGTCTATTCTATAGTCGAGTCCAGTCTATAGCCTAGTCTATAGCCTAGTCTATAGTCTAGTCTATAGTCTAGTCTATAGTCTAGTCTATAGTCTAGTCTATAGTCTAGTCTATAGTCTAGTCTATAGTCTAGTCTATAGTCTAGTCTATTTTCTAGTCTATAGTCTAGTCTATAGTCTAGTCTATAGTCTAGTCTATAGTCTATTCTATAGTCGAGTCCAGTCTATAGCCTAGTCTATAGCCTAGTCTATAGTCTAGTCTATAGTCTAGTCTATAGTCTAGTCTATAGTCTAGTCTATAGTCTAGTCTATAGTCTAATCTATAGTCTAGTCTATTTTCTAGTCTATTTTCTAGTCTATAGTCTAGTCTATAGTCTAGTCTATAGTCTAGTCTATAGTCTAGTCTATAGTCTAGTCTATAGTCTAGTCTAGTCTAGTCTAGTCTAGTCTATAGTCTAGTCTATAGTCTAGTCTATTTTCTAGTCTATAGTCTAGTCTAGACTCTAGTCTATAGTCTAGTCTATAGTCTAGTCTATAGTCTAGTCTATAGTCTAGTCTATAGTCTAGTCTATAGTCTAGTCTATAGTCTAGTCTATAGTCTAGTCTATAGTCTAGTCTATAGTCTAGTCTATAGTCTAGTCTATAGTCTAGTCTATAGTCTAGTCTATAGTCTAGTCTATAGTCTAGTCTATAGTCTAGTCTATAGTCTAGTCTATAGTCTAGTCTATAGTCTAGTCTATAGTCTAGTCTATAGTCTAGTCTATAGTCTAATCTATAGTCCAGTCTATAGTCTAGTCTATAGTCTAGTCTATAGTCTAATCTATAGTCTAGTCTATAATCTAGTCGATAGTTTAATCTATAGTCTAGTCTATAGTCTAGTCTATAGTCTAGTCTATAGTCTAATCTATAGTCTAGTCTATAATCTAGTCGATAGTTTAATCTATAGTCTAGTCTATAGTCTAGTCTAAAGTCTAGTCTATAGTCTAGTCTATAGTCTAGTCTATAGTCTGGTCTATAGTCTAGTCGATAGACTAGTGAATAGTCTAGTCTATAGTGTAGTCTATAGTCTAGTCCATAGTCTAGTCTATAGCCTGGTCTACATTCTATTCTATACTCTAGTTTATTTAATTGCACTCAACATTTACTTTCCCATATAGCTTTAAACTCATTACTTCCTACAAACATTTATTTCCATATTTTTTTTCAATTCCCCCAAAAATTTTTTAACTTTTTTAATAAAATTTCATAAACAAATATTTCCTTGGAACTCATTAAGAAAAACAAATTTTCTAAAGATTCTCTTATAGCGAAATTTTGCGCATAATAGATTTTTAAGACGTATTTACCAAAAAAAAAAAAAAAAAAAAAAAAAAAAAAAAACAAGAAAAGAAAAGAAAAGAAAATATAACAAAAAGGTCTGATGGTTTAAAAATGTATTGACCACCAATAAAATAAAAACAACAACAGCTAACAAAAGTCAAATTGCTACATACTATATACATATATTTATTTATTAATGAATGAAACCGATAAAATGTATTTAAGTCTATTTATTTTTCTTTGTTCCATTTTCACTATAAAATGAGATATTTTATAAACATTTATGGGTTGTTGTAACAGTGTGTAATGGGACCCAGCAGCTCATGGGATGGAGGTCCTGTATAAATATGTAATCAAATATTTCTAAAATACATTAACATAACTACTGACTTCCTGTAGTTTATTAAGAGTTACTAAAGTGATAGGTTGAAGTTAAGAAAAAGATGCAGTTAGTCTTAAGAAAACAGCAGGGCAATGTGTGTTTAAGTAGAGTTATTTATATGTTTTCTTTCCCTATTATGTGTATGTATGTCTGTAGTCAACTCAGTCAAGTAGTGGGTTTGTTCAAAAAGTAAGGTTATAAAAATTAACCTCTTAGAAGTAGAGAAAAAGAAATGTTTTGAGAAAATATCGTGATTTATATGTGTCATTACATTTTATTACCTTTTCACTTTACAAATCAAAATCTTACCAAAATAAAAAGTGAACACAACTATATAATATAAAAACCATAAAAAATACACACATACACACACTCAGACTTTACGGCGTAATGTAAAAAGTACTGAAGTTGTAGGAAAACAAGAAAAAAGAAATGAAATGGAATGGAATGGTAGTGTACAGAAATTTATATCAAAAAGTACTTCAAACAATAATAAAAATCAAAATAAATAGGTTTTCCATAAAGACTTTGTTTTCGAATATAAGGGAACTTACGATTACATACACATACTAGCCGCAATATTAATACACATACACTCATACGAACATGCATTTACACATAAATAGATGCCACGAATAGTCATAAAAAAAGGACCAACTAGTAGACGTTTTTAAAGGACTTGAATGGCCCTACAATAGAATAAGAAGATTATAAGGAGGGAAATGTTGTACTCCATCTGAAACTGGAATTGAATTGGGATCGAATTAGAATTGAAACGGAGTTTAACTGCAATTAATTAGATGTAGAATTAAATTGGAATTGAATTGGAAATTAATTAGAATTGAATTTTAATTGAATTGGAATTGAGATTAAATTAGAATTGAATTAGAACTGAATTGAATTGGGATTGAATTGGATTTAAATAGGAATTGAATTTAAATGCGATTGAATTGAGGTTGGACTGGAATTAAATTGAATCGAAATTGAATTGATTAATTGGGAATTGAATAGGAATTGAATTGGAATTGAATTAGGATAGAATTGGAATTGAATTAGAATTGAATTGGAGTTGAGATTGAATTAGAATTGAATTTTAATTAAATTAGAACTGAATTGAATTGGGATTGGAATTGAATTGGAATTAAATTGGAATTGCATTGGAAATTAATTAGAATTGAATTTTAATTGAATTGGAATTGAGATTAAATTAGAATTGAATTAGAACTGAATTGAATTGGGATTGAATTGGATTTATATAGGAATTGAATTTAAATGCGATTGAATTGAGGTTGGACTGGAATTAAATTGAATCGAAATTTAAATGATTAATTTGGAATTGAATAGGAATTGAATTGGAATTGAATTAGGATAGAATTGGAATTAAATTAGAATTGAATTGGAGTTGAGATTGAATTAGAATTGAATTTTAATTAAATTAGAACTGAATTTAATTGGGATTGGAATTGAATTGGAATTGCATTGGAAATTAATTGGAATTGAATTTTAATTGAATTGGAATTGAGATTGAATTAGAATTGAATTTTAATTGAATTGGAATTGAGATTGAATTAGAATTGAATTAGAACTGAATTGAATTGGGATTGAATTGGATTTAAATAGGAATTGAATTTAAATGCGATTGAATTGAGGTTGGACTGGAATTAAATTGAATCGAAATTGAATTGATTAATTTGGAATTGAATTGGAATTGAATAGGAATTGAATTGGAATTGAATTAGGATAGAATTGGAATTAAATTAGAATTGAATTGGAGTTGAGATTGAATTAGAATTGAATTTTAATTAAATTAGAACTGAATTGAATTGGGATTGGAATTGAATTGGAATTAAATTGGAATTGCATTGGAAATTAATTGGAATTGAATTTTAATTGAATTGGAATTGAGATTGAATTAGAATTGAATTAGAACTGAATTGAATTGGGATTGAATTGGATTTAAATAGGAATTTAATTTAAATGCGATTCAATTGAGGTTGGACTGGAATTAAATTGAATCGAAATTGAATTGATTAGTTTGGAATTGAATTGGAATTGAATAGGAATTGAATTAGGATAGAATTTGGAATTGAATTAGAATTGAATTGGAGTTGAGATTGAATTAGAATTGAATTTTAATTGAATTTGAACTGAATTGAATTGGAATTGAATTAGAATTGAATTAGAATTGAATAGGAATTAAATTGGAATTGAATTGGAACTAAATTGGGATAGAATTGGAATTGAATTAGAATTGAATTGGAATTTAGATTGAATTATAATTTAATTGGAACTAAATTAGAACTGATTTGAATTGGAATTCAATTGACATTGAATTGAATTGGAATTAGAACTGAATTGGAATTGAATTGTAATTGAATTGTAATTGAATTGTAATTGAATTGTAATTGAATTGTAATTGAATTGTAATTGAATTGTAATTGAATTGTAATTGAATTTTAATTGAATTGTAATTGAATTGTAATTGAATTATAATTGAATTGAAATTGAATTGGAATTGAATTGGAATTGAATTGGAATTGAATTGGAATTGAATTGGAATTGATTTGGAATTGAATTGGAATTGAATTGGAATTGAATTGGAATTGAATTAGAATTCAATTGGAATTCAATTGGAATTCAATTGGAATTGAATTGAATTGGAATTGAAATTCAATTGGAATTGAATTGGAATTGAATTGGAATTGAATTGGAATTTAATTTGAATTGATTTGGAATTGATTTGGAATTGAAATTGGAATTGAATCAAAATAAATTGTCTTACATATATTTTAAAAAATTTTAATGAATTGAGTACAAATTGCTTTCTATAGGGCATCGCCAAAAAATCCTGAGTCCCAAAAATGTTGCAAGCGAAATCTTAAAGATGCGAAATATATATAAAACAAACTATAAAAGCAAAATAATAATAATAAGAGTAATAATAACAGCAACAAAAAAGTCAAATACACATCTACATCTTCAACAAATTACAAAACAAAAAAACAAAGTATATGTGAAAAGAACGCCCAACAAGTCTCATTAAACAACAACAAAAACAAGAAATAAACAACAACTACTACGACTATATAATAATAAACAATATAAATGTATAAAAATAACAACAATATTTATACACACGTACGTAACAAACCCCCTCCTCCCCCCCACTCTCCTACTTTTTTTTTCAAAAGCATACATGTTCTATAATACAAATATGAAATGGAAAAAAAAACAACAATAACAAAAACTACAGCTTCAAAATACAACAACAATAACACCAATGAGGAGTAGAACAAGAACTGACACTTATGGTCTATTAAAGATGAATGGCCAAGTACATGGAGCATAAATAAGCAAAAATTGTTTAAATAAATGTGTAAGTGTTTGTTTGTTGTTTGGTGAGTGTTTATGTATAGGAGAACACTAATCAGGGATGGAAGTTGAACTAGACTACTCAATAGACTTGTCCAAAAATTAGTCAAAAGAAAAGTTCATGAATTAGTCAAGAAACTAGTGAATATATTATTTCATAGCCTAGTACATACACTAATCTGTAGAAATTTTCCATGTCTGACTCTCATATTTACTATAATAAAATGTACATAATTGTGTGCGTGTGTGTGGGAGGTACAGAGAGAGGGTGTTTGCTGAGATGCTTAAGAATTTAGGTGTTTTTCTTTAGTTATTTATTTCTACACATGGACTGACATTTATTCTTCTTTTTAAGTGCTCATGTGTATTTGTATTTGTTGTTTAGTATAAATTGTTTGTGTTGTGATTGTTGTTTTTTTTTTTCTTCTTCTTCTTTAGTCGTTGTTTTTTCATACTTCAACTAATAACACTTATATACATTATTTTTGTGCTTTTTTCTCAAACAATTCTTTTCAAAAAATTTTTTTACAAAAAAAATATAATTTTTCTGCTTATTTTGTTGTTTTTTTTTTTTTTTCTTTCTTTTCTTAATTCAAAAAAATCTGAAGGACTCACTCAACTCATTTATTATTATGATGATTTTATTTTAAAGGCATTTTCAGTTTTATTAAGTTAATTTCTTTTAATATTTATTTGTTTAACTAAAATTTAAAACACTTTATTTAGTTTATTATTTCAGTAATAAAAACATTATTAAGAATATTTGTTTTGCCAACTATGAAATTATAATTAACAAAGTTTTTTTATGATTGTAAGATAGACATATATTTTTGGAATGTTAGAAATCTTTAATAATATATCTTTATTAGTTTAATTATCATGAAGAATAAATAGTTTGCTAATATTTTGGAATATATGTACACACATACTTAAGAAGAAATTTCAAATACAAGATAAGGCAAAATCTATAGCATAATTTTAGGAGCTTAGTTAAGATGTTATTAAAATTGGAATAACACTTAATTTGTAAAATAATTTAAATAAAATTTCTACACTCAATAAAGGAAAAGTTAATATTTTAATAAAATAGATTTAAATATAGTGGGTTAAAATGCAGCAATAACTAATCGGTTTAATGAGTTAAAATTCAACCTTTGTCTTTAGTGGAAATTTTATTTTAAAGATTATTTTAAATTTTACTTACTTTTCTTTTCAGTTCGAAAATATATATCTATTTTTATAAAAATCCACACAAATAGTTGTTGGAAAGATTTTGTATTAATTACCTGGAAGAAAAGAAAAAAAACGTAATTAATCTATATATATAAAAATGAATGTGTTTGTTTGTATGTTTGTATGTTTATATGTTTGTATGTTTGAACGTTATAGACTACTAAACGGCTGAACCGATTTTCTTGAAAATCACAGCGTATTCTGGCATGTCTGGAATAGGTAATAGGCTACTTCTTATTTCGAAATTTCAAGTGGGCGATGAGCCACGCCCACATTAAGAAATTATAAAATTCGTATATTTCAGATAATATAACAGTTAGAGTCCTCAATTTTTTTCGGAGCCACTTCAGTGTCAATATGATCATTTAGGACAAAAAGTAGGCGGACTAGCATTAGGGGCGTGGCACCTCCCATATAAATTAAATACAAAAATTCGTTTATCTGGGAAACTAATAGAACTAAATTCTTAAAATTTAGCACGAAGAACTTTAACATCCATGTAAACATTTTGGGTAATAAATTGGCGGACTACCCATGAGGGGAGCGGCACCTCCCATATTAATTAAAAACAAAAATTCGTTGATCTGGGAAACTAATAGAACTAAATTCTTAAAACTTTGCACGAAGAACTTTAATAGGCAGCGGAACAGGGGAAGGAAAAAAGAGCGGACCGGCAGCGGGGGGGCGGAGAGCCCACAGACGAAGCAAGAGAAAAAGGCGGAGAGCGGGCGAGCGAGCGAGCGAGCGAGCGAGCGAGCGAGCGAGCGAGCGAGCGAGCGAGCGAGCGAGCGAGCGAGCGAGCGAGCGAGCGAGCGAGCGAGCGAGCGAGCGAGCGAGCGAGCGAGCGAGCGAGCGAGCGAACGAGCGAGCGAGCGAGCGAGCGAGCGAGCGAGCGAGCGAGCGAGCGAGCGAGCGAGCGAGCGAGCGAGCGAGCGAGCGAGCGAGCGAGCGAGCCAGCGAGCGAGCGAGCGAGCGAGCGAGCGAGCGAGCGAGCGAGCGAGCGACGAGCGAGCGAGCGAGCGAGCGAGCGAGCGAGCGAGCGAGCGAGCGAGCGAGCGAGCGAGCGAGCGAGCGAGCGAGCGAGCGAGCGAGCGAGCGAGCGAGCGAGCGAGCCAGCGAGCGAGCGAGCGAGCGAGGCGAGCTAAGCGAGCGAGCAGCGACGAGCGAGCGATCGAGCGAGTCGATCGAGCGAGCGAGCTAGCGAGCGATGAGCTATCTATCGATGAGCGAGCTATCGATCTATCTATCTATGCTATCGATCTAGCAGCGATCTATATATCTATCTACATCTATCTATCTATCTGATCTATCTATCTAGCGAGCTATCTATGCTATCTATCTATCTATCCTATCTATCTATCGATCTATCTAGCTATCTATCTATCTATCTATCTATCTATCTATCATCTATCTATCTATCATCCATCTATCTATCTATCTATCTATCTGTCTGTCTGTCTGTCTGTCTGTCTGTCTGTCTGTCTGTCTGTCTTCCTGTCTATCTACATATCTATGAAATACATATTAGCATAAATCCCCTTTTTTCTCTCTTTTTATTGTAATAATTTTAATTTCAATTTCATTTATCAAGCTTTATTGAAATAAAAAGGATGTTGAGTTAAATAATTTATGTTATATAAAAAATTTATTTAATTTTGTGTACATTTTTAATATTTATTTATAGAGTTGTAGAGACGTTCGATTAAAACCGCCCATAAACTGTGAATTAAAAATAAATTAAATTAACTACATGCCACACAATGGCACAACAGCAACTGCAACACTAACTAAAACGAAAAAAAAGCACACACAAATGCACTCAGAGAGTGAGAATGTTAAACAACAACTGAGCAACAGACAGACAGACAGACAGATAGATAGTCGAACAACACAGTGGGAAAATTTAACAAGCTGTGAAAATTAGGTTAATTACACCATTTAATGTGAATATTACACTTTTAATGTAGCTGCTGCTGTTATGTTTGTTGTTGTTGACGCTTTTTTGTTCAACAAATAAAACAATAAAATAAATTTAAATAAAATTTATTTTATAATATTTACATTTTTTTTATTTATTATTATTTTTTTTTTTTTTTTTTTTTTTGCTCAACAGTTTTGTCAAATTGTTGGCAGCTAAAGGCTGGACAAAACTTACCAACGAGACACATGTGTCGTTTGGTTTTTAATTCCTAATTTTTATAACAAAAAAGTTATACAAAGAAGTTAAGGTAAGGGGGAGGGGTATAAATTAATAAAGTAGTAATAAATATGACAGGCACATAATATGTGTCACTAGCATTATTTGCTTTTTTTTAACAATTTAACTGATTTTTTTCTAGTTTATAAGGTTTTTATTAAAAAAATAGTTATTTAAAAAATATATATAAATTATTTAAACGTCTGTTTTTATTTTATATAGGAACAAGGGATTGATGGACAAATTTATAATAAATTGAAAGAAAAAATGTTTTAATGTAAAAAGACAAAAAAGTTTTTCATATTCTAAAAGCTAATGGGTTAAGCTTTAAGAAAACTAAAAACTTATTTTAATATTTAAATCTATATATTTTTAGGATTTTTTTTTGTAACAAAATTATTTTCATGTGTAAATAAATTTTCCTAATTATTATGTTTAAAATTATTTTGTATTTATGTTTA